>NC_079447.1:45048001-45195501 GCF_903798145.1 Danio aesculapii
CTAATGTATTTGCTGCTAATGTATACCATTTCATTTTTCTTTTTTAAATAATAATAATAAAACATACTATCGACCATTTAACTGTTTATTTACAATGAAACAGCTCCAAATGAACATATTATTAATTTAGGGATTTTTTAAGTGGGGGGGGGGGGGGATCCCTTATTATGGTGGGCATATCCCTTATTTTCACATCCCAATGATCTCCTCATCCACCACCAGTGTGCAGCATCCACCTGGATGAGGCGACGGCAGCCATTTTGTACCAGACCGCACACCACACACCAGCTGATAGGTGGAGAGGAGACAGAGTGATGAAGCCAATTATGATGTGGGGGGGGTTAGGAGGCCATGATGGTCAGAGGCCAGTGGGCAGATTTGGCCAGGATGCCGGGGTTAAACCCCTACTCTTTTTTGAAGGACATAATGGGACTCTTAAAGACCACATAGAGTCAGGACCTCGGTTTAACGTCTCATCCTAAAGAGGGCGCTCCCTGAGCAGTATAGAGTCCCCATCACTATACTGGGGCATAAGGACCCACACAGACCGCAGCTTGGGCGCCCCCTGCTGGCCTCACCAACAAAGTTCTGGCAGCAAAATAAATAGCTGAATGAAAATAAATGTAGTCACATTCAGTCACATTCAGGCAAGTAATGAGAGAATGCAGGAACAAACAGAAACCAAGATGGCAGCGCCATACATTTCTGCGATGGAAGTATTCTCATTATTTTGAATGGATCAAAGAAAGTCAAAAGGAGATTGTCTCAATGGACAGTGATTTTACTTCACTAGTAAGACAAAAAGTACAAAAGTAGCAAAGACACTGCTTTACACTTTCATTAATCTGTATATGACATGTATAACTCGAGAATTAAGAAGTTCTCAGAAGGTAAGATTATCCTGTTTATTTTTTTATTTGTTTTTTTAAAGGAAAATGAAGTGTAGGCTCTACGGTGCGCTGTTAATTGCAGAGCTCCTTTAAAAAAAAGTTACGAAACAGATCAAGCCTCAGCCAGGTCTGAGAAAGTAACAAAAGTAAAATTAACATTTCGCATCATAAAATGTAACCAGTGTTTCCCCGAGGTTTACAGTTTTACAGCGTTGCAGTGCGGGGCAGCGCAGCACGGCTGTTCAGACGGACACAAACATAAGGTGTCATGCTGTTAATTCGTTTCTTTTAATGACAGCAGTAAATAACCAAACAATTATTTGAACTGTACAATCGTACAAGCTAAAAAACTACATTTATTTGTATATCTTTTTTTATTCACAAAGTGTGCAGCTTTTACGTTACTTAAAATTAATGTAATTTTAAAATTACAAACAATGAAAAAGTTTGGAGCACACATTTGATGCATAAGAACTTAAAATGCACACCTATAAATCTATTACTTCTTTACTAAAAGGAAACAGGCCTATAAACTACTGTTTATTGCAATAAGTATATTACAGGAAGTTATATTATTAAATATTCATGTTAAAATATATTTTTAAGATTTATCTAATAATTCCAGCCAGCTTTTATTAAACTTGCAATGGTCAAAAATACAGAACTTTCAGTTGTTTTATAAAAGGCCTAAGTACATGTAAAACCAGTTCAATATTTTACTCATCTCCAACTATTGACAGCAGATCTCTCAATGATAGAGAGAGAGGGAATTCTTTACTGCTCTATTCATTTAACCTAAGAAATGTAATATTTAGAACATCACTGTGCCTCTTGCGATCTGTTCTCTTGCTCATTCACTCTCGTTGCTATGATTTCTGGCTATCTTAACAAATTTTGGGGGATCACGGAGCCGGTAAAAATTAGTGGGAGACTCGCGGGATGTCCCGGAGAGGTCATAAGGTTGGATGAGACAGTAGATAGGGGCGATCACTCCACTCGCGTCACAGCAGTTCAAAACAATGGAAAACAATGGCTACACTTGCAACAAAGAGAGCATCACTCACACAAGTCGTGACAACATCTCAATATATGCTCAGGATAAGCCTGACCACAAAAATTGCCCATGTGCACAAGCCTTAACAGTGAGGCCTCAAAATACAAATTAATTTTATTTATTGTATAACTACTTATTACCCATTTGTTTGATCATTTAACCCTTAAGCATCCATATAGACATTTCAAACTTTTTCATTTTCGTTTTTATGATCATTTTGGCTGTGTAAATGCAAAGATTCGTCAAAGTTTAATTATTATTAATATAGCTTGTATTTAAATAAATCTATGCCCGTGCAAGTGCAAAAGAAATTAAAACAGGTCAGCTGATTTATTTTTGCTTGCATTTACAGTCAAGCCCAAAATTATTAATACTCCAGGATTATAAATGAATTCAGGATTGACTGTATGTTATTCTGAATGCTTTCTATGTATATAAAATCACTTTTATTAACTTTGTGGTAGCACAAAGGTGGGACATCTCGACTTTGACCCCTTTTTCAACCCTTTATTAATCTGAATTAAATGTCTTTTAAATGTGATTTGTCAAATTTTACAATGTTAGTTTCCCATGATATACAGGAATATCATATTTAAACAGTTTGTGTACTGAATGGGGTATATGCACACAGACTTTTAATTTCAATCAGCCAGACCCTGGATTTTGAGTAATAGTAATCCCATACAAAATCGACACGTTTAAGATTAGATTTCTGCGCTTTAACAGCCAAATGAATACGTCTATTTAACTGAAAATATTTGAATTACATTACAACATCGATGCTGTAAAAGGAACGGTAAGAAATTTAAATTAGTCACAAAGCTTTCACCAGAAGTTCATTATTGGCTGAAAAACACTAGCTGTGCATTTAGCCCATTAATAGCTGCAATTATGCAATGTATTTTGTGTTAAAGGTATTTTATGTATGATATTTGTGTTCAAAAACCAAAATCAAATCAAATAAAAATCCAAAATCAAATCAAGGTGCAACAATACCTCAAGTAAACTTCATAATAGAATACAGATTAAACAACAATAATGATAATGGTCGGCGCCATTAGCCTAGTGGTAGAATGCGCCGACATATAGCCCCATGGTGCTCAAGGTGACCCAAGTTCGATTCCCGGCTTGAGGTCCTTTGCAGACCCTTCCCCTCTCTCTATCCCAATACTTTCCTGTCTGCAAACTCTACTGTCCTATCCAAATAAAGGTGAAAAACCATGAAAAAAAGGTTGTAAGCTGCATGGTTAGTTTTTAGCTAAAAAAACAAACAAACATTAGCACAGTATCATATCCAACATGCGTACTTCTTGATTATGTAACTATGCAGCCTTTCTGGCTTTACTGAACATGAAAAACCCAATACACTCTGCACAGTGTGCTCCATACAGTAATTTTCTGATGAGAACAGTAGAGGTCAAGAAACAAACAGCCAGTTGCACAATACAAATTTCGGCCTGGAGCTCTGAGTTTATTGATGAGCTTTTATAAGGAATAAGCCGAGTCCACCACACATAAAGCCTTAATCTAACAGAGCCAACAAAACACAGCTGCAGCCGAGGATGCAACATACTTCATTATCTCCGCCGAGCTCTTTATTTGTGGATGGGAAAGCACCTCGGGCCAATCCACCCCGGTCGTGGGGAACAGCCCCTCTGAGAGAGGGGGCGAGGGTTACAAAATACAAACCAGGTAAAACAACAATGGAAAAATTAGTGGAGTCACGAAAACCTGCTGCGAGTGTCGAGCTAAGGCGCAGCTTGCCATAGCAATACTGGGCGGATTAGGGTTCCCCAGAACAGCTACTTTGACGCAAAAAAACAACTCGTGACTTCAAAGCCCGAGTCGAGCCTCAGCCAATTTTACAGAGCGCACATATGACCGCCGAGTATTAGCTTGTGATATCCAATACGCCTGCGGCTTGTTTGGAGATAAAATAGAAAATCATTTGAAAATTTCCACACTTTGTCTCATCCGCAGCCAGGTTGCTTCAAGACTCGCTTCCAAAAGCAAATCTTCTGCTGCACACTTTCTTTGGGGGACTCGATGTTTTCTTTGTATTCCCATGAGGGGAAAAGCTCAGCAATGCTCCATTCCTACAGTCAAAACTCTTTGACGGTGCTGCGGTATCTGATAACAAGGGTCTCAAGTGCTTACCACTTAACCCGAGTTCACGAAAAGCGAAAGAAATCGCGGACGGCAGAAGAATAACAAAAGTTACTTTGAAATCAAGTCGAAAAACACAGGACAAAATAACTCGTTTTCATCAAGCCACCAAACTTTTAAAGGTGGGCTTAGACTATATTACTTTACAGTGGAAAAGGGAGTGGGGGCGATGAAGGGAGAGCGATCTCAAATGAATCTGTCAATAGAGGCTAATAAAGTCTTCATCAGAGGCGATCACCCCGTAAGTGCCACCTTCACTACAGCTAGTCTCTCAGATTGGAGAACTCAATTGTGTTCTATTGATCCGGCTGGCCATCGGCGGCCTGACAATCTGCCTCCCCCCACGTGCGCCCAATCTTCTTAAATAAAGGCTAAATATGACTCGGTACTTCAGCGCAATCTCCAGCCCCGCGGAGGGAAATGAAGAAATTGAGGTGTTGGACCATGATGGTGAGACAATCACAAAGTAACCAGAGTGACCTCTGTGTGACATTGGCCAAAATAAAAAAGGGATTAAAGTCGGTCACCCATCCATGTATGCTCCGGCTAAGGGTTTTGAGTCTCCAAGTATGTGCGTGTCCTTGGAGAACAAGCTTTGAGAATTGAGCAACGGCACGGCGCCGCTCCTAACAATCTCCCTTAAGATTCAATTGTGCCTGTACATAACTAGCAGAGGAACTGCAAGCAAAAACACAGAAACCAATGGCTCATTTCCATGATCTTCCCTGCTTTATATTGCACAAATCACTTAATTACACTAAGTTTTGGATCATACTGAGATTTTCCCTATCGCACTGGAAATGTTCTGCCTGTTCTGTTGTGTTCGCTCTAGGTCTAAACTCTGATGAGTGGACAGAGTCTGGTTTAACAGTCGGCCTATGCAGCCGAGTGTGACTGGTACCTCTGCAAATAGCCCCAGACCTTCAGGCCCCTGGGAGCACCTAGAGGAGAAGATGCCGCCGCCACACATTACGCATGCACATCAATTGGCAGTGGTGCAGAAAGGGCTTAAAACAGAGCACAGTTTAAGCGGTTGAGGGTCTGAGCTATAAATGTAACAGCAGAGCAATGTTGAGAACAACGCTGCATTACAACAGTGTTACTCTGTTATTAAAATACTTCTAATCGGGATGCATTTGAATCAGAGATACAAATACAGGGTATTTGCAGGAATCCTAAAGATAATTTCAATACCTTTTCAGGACTTTTTAAAGATCTTCTCAAAATATTTAAAGATTTTTAGCAGGAAAATAAATACATTTATGCTTTTTTGGAGTCAAACACTATGGACAATGCTTGAACAAAATTTAAAACCTCGTAAAAACCTTATTTTTTCATAATTATCAACTTTTAAAACTTTTTTAGACCCTGCGGACACCCTGAAATAGTTTAAAATTCGGCGTATATATTATATATTATATATATAGTATATATTATATATTTTTTTTAAATTTTTTAATGTTTAGAAGTTTTATTTTACCTTTGATTTTAAGACCGTCAATTAGGCCTGACAATAATCAATATATCAACTTATCGCACAACACATGGACATGACATTAGGGTTGGGTGATGTCGACCAATTTGGCATCGTATGATGTCTAATGCGAAACATCGCGATGGATGACATCGTCGTCGTAGGCGGAGGTGAATTAATTTTATTTATAAATAATTAATGAATTCATAATTAATTATTTGTAGCCTACCGTTTGAACTACCTGACCCGCATGGTCTTTGTTGTACCTGTAACCAAATAATAAATAAATAAAGAGAAGTTACACACAAATTTCCACCTGTCAATCACTGTTTCCGCAGGACTCTGGCATGAATAGGTAGAGATCTGTCATTACAATGGCGTCGACAAACTTGGTACACGCGTGAAAGCAGTGTACTGACGATGTGACACGTTACCTGATAGATTCAAAAGACTGAAGAGTTGTTAGATAGAGACAAGATTAATTAAATATCACATTTAACAACTATAGTGAGACTTGATCCAGCGGTACATCCTTGATAAACTGTCCGCTGTGCACTGCTCTCTAGAGTTGTGTGTCCTTAAGACTGCTGGAGCTCAGATGCACACGTACACAGCAGCGCTGACAGTGTGTGTGTGTTTGTTTGTGTGGGCTTTTCAGAAACACTAGGTGAAACGCCTGTGAGGATGTGGATCATTTTTGTTCTAAAATGCCATTTTAAAACTAAGTAGTACTAGTGTAAACAGGGTGTGTGAGCAGGTTGCTGCGATGGGGGCAGGGCGGAGGATCGCTATGCCGGCTCAGCATCGTGATGTCTATTGGCCATCGGCGATGGACGATGGAATCGTCTATCGACCCAACACTACATGACATCAATCATTTTTGGTGATGCAATATATATCACCCATACATTTAAAAAAAAAAAAACTATTCTAGAAACGTTTTAGATGATTGCACAACCTCTCTATCTCTTTTGGATGTGTCAGTATGAAAAAAACACAATAGTATTTACTATAAATTACTACAGTATATTTTCATGTGGTGTATTTTCACACCTGAAAATACATCTGTTAGCAGATATCACAGCCTCTGTTAGTTTTTACCTCACACTTTTTTTGTTGACATTTATTAATATTTATTTGTTTAGTATATACGTATTCACATTCTGATTCCAATGCCTAATTATTAAATTGTTTCAATGACTGTAATTAAATGAAATATTCTTAAGGATAAAATATTATGTGTTCATTGGAATGTTTTCATTCTGGCATTACATAAGGAGTGGCATAAAATGGTCTTAAAATGACAATAATATCATTTATCAAATGATACATGATATTATATTAATGATATGATATTAAATGATATGATAAGATATGAAATGATATGATATTAATTATAATGGGCGGGCAAATCAGTTATTAGAAATGAGTTATTAAAACTATTATGTTTAGAAATGTGTTGAAAAAATCTTCTCTCCGTTAAACAGAAATTGGGGCAAAAAAAATTAAGCAGGGGGGGGGAATAATTCTGACTTTAACTGTATAAAAAGACTTGCATTCTAATAGACAATACATGTTGTAAAAAAAAAGGGAACTACTACTATTTATCCATAAAATAATTACAAAGCAGTATTATGACATTTGTACAATAATATAAAATGCTTTATAATGCAGTTGCATAAAATATCGGTCATACCACTGACAGATCAGAATTCCATAAGAGCCACATTACACCACAAACAAAAGGAAAGGCGATTTTCCACCAGGCTTTATAGAGCAGTTTGTGTGTGTCGGACACAGCTAATCAGAGCAGCAAATGATCAGGCTACAGCAGCAATACAAACAGCGACTGACTCTCAGTAGTAGACCTGCTGGGCCTTTGTGTTTGCTTAATTTAATCACAAAAGAAAGAATAACATAATTTGTCAGACTGCTATGTCACATATTTTAGCCAATCATACGGGCCAAGTGTCTTCTGCCAGGGTGAAAATAGCTATACACTATTTTTTATTTTTTTTTTTTTAAATGAGTCTAAACAACACAATTCTTACAATGTTTTTGAGGCAACTTAACTATGTTCAATCTGCTTACATTTGGCAAGCTAACTTCATCTATTTGGGATGGAACCAGTGGTGTAGTCGGGGCTATACACATGTATACTCCGTATATGTATATATATACTGTACTTTTTTCGTACTTTTCCTGTATATCCGTACTTTTTCCACAAGCTGTTTGGGTATTATGACTTCTGATGATAAAATATTGTGTGTGCCCTCTGTATACTCACTTGTTTTGTTGATTAAACTTCCCTAATTTATGTGTATTCGCATCCCCTTTAATTGTATACCAAATATTTTTTGACTTGCATCTTAACTTGTTGCAATTGGTGCATTTTTGTTTAAATTGCGCCATTCTCCGCCCCCTGACAACCGCAGCAGCTGTGAGAAAAGTTCTTGAGAGTTTTTCGAAGACGACGACAAGTCGACTGAATGATGTCTCGTTAAAACTTTCAGGTGGAAATATAAAACAACATGGGCATCGCTTTAGCCTACGTTTATTTCTATTCAGTCCCCCTAAAACTTTAGTGATTACCTCATGAAGTGTATTCTAATGATCGCCTCAGTCCTCTTCAAATTTAATATGAAAATAGTAGGAGACTTCTGCCACTCCATTTTCAATTATAAAAATCAGCAAACCACAGCTGTGCTGAGCGAGAGCACAAGGTGTGTGTTTATCCATAAATTGTGATATCTGCATATTTGCAGTTCTTTGCTACAGAAATACTTGTATCACATGTAAAGGCTCACACACACCAGGACGCTTTTCATTTGCATTTATCATCAGTGTTTTTCAAGATGTTTTTCCACATTCAAACCCAAGCGATTTTCACTGGCATTGAGCAGAAGAGCATGTAAAATCACTCCTTGGGGTTAGATGGCGCTTAATGAAAAACAGAAAGACCCTGGTGCACTGGGTGGCGCTACACAAGCTTAAGCTTCTGACACCCGCTTGTAACAGAGAGAAAGAAGAGAGAAAGTTAACACACTTGTTGTTAAAGTTACTAGCGATTAGAACAAGCATGGATGGTTCAAGTAGCAGCTCCAGCACAATAAATGATTATTGTTCACCAGAGCAATAAGCAGCTCCACGTTCATATCGCCTCTGGTCATCTTCTACAGTTTTGCGCATAAACACCTCCAAGTGCTGTTTACTGTAACTTCAGCAGCTCCGTGCACGTGCACAAAAGTGGCAATCTGACTGGAGGAGAAGGTTTTGACGTGGTGCGTCAAAACAAAAAAATGAGCATGAGGCGTTTCTTTAAAAATGACGCTTTTATGCTTGCCGTTTTGCACGTTGGTGTGCATGATCACATTGGCGCGCTATATTTATATTTAGACCAGCCGAGAGCAGGTCTAAAGTCCAGCGCAGAGCACGTTAGTTGTGCGATCCACTTACACATTGCTTAAAACATGCAGGAAGTACAGCAATAAACAAATATCTTTACAAATGAAAAAGAATTAAAGGAATAAAATATTACAAAATTATTATTTTCTACATAAATATAAGAACTACTGCCTCCATGCCTTCTTCATCTTTTTTTCAGTTTATTCATGACAATTAGCTTTTGTATAATGTTATTATTATCATTAGTATTATTTATTATTTGTATATTTATATTTGTTTTATTAAAATCAAGCTTAGATTTGCTCACCTGTCAGACCATATGGGGCATAGCATGTGTATTTGAATACAACTCAGTTTTTGACCACACTTCGTTATTACTGTTCATTTATTTGTTTTGGAATTTGCTGGAAATTAGAATTAGAACTGAATTTAGAAATAGTTTTGAAATAAATCTTTGCGCTTAACTAAATTAATTATGTAGGCTAATAGATGTCTGTGCTTACAACACGTTTCCTTATCCACGAAAGAGAGTGAAAGTGAAAGTAAAGAATGAAGAGGCTCATTCTAACGCTGCAGATGCTCTGTTTAACTGGTTTCTCGCTAGTAAAAGATTCAGTTTTTCGCTCTTAAATGGAATGGGAGATGAGACTCTGATTGGTTTATTCTCAAAACACACCTATTACTCATTAAGAGAATAAGCTCAACCCTGTTAGACCATGTGCTGGAGTGGATTTTTCCGCCCTTAAAATAGCAAAAGTGGATTCAGACATGCCCTTAATGCTTTTGCGCCATGCGCTTTAGACTTTGCACCTAGATCGTTAAAATAGAACCCATAGGGTTAAACAGTTGGGTTTTACCACAGCTTAATATACTCAGCCAACCTCCGGGTCTGTTGGGGGCAGCATTAGCTAAACATAGATTATTGAATAGGATTAGACTATTACCATCTCGCTTTAAAATAAACAAATATAATTATATGTTTTTTCCTTTTTAAATGGATAGTTCATCCAAATGAAAATTTTCATAATTTCCTCAACCTTTACTTGTTGCAAACCAGTTTGTCTTTTTTTATTCTGTTGAACACAAAAGAAGATATTTTGAAGCTGGAAACCTGTAACCATTGACTTTCAAAGTATTTGTTTTTTCCTTATGTGGAAGTCAATAATTACAGGTAACTGATGTTAAATAAATATATATTGCTAGTGATTATAGAATTATAATTATAGAAACATTGACTTGCGTTGTTTCTTTGCCTACTTTTAAATTTTGGGTAGGGTAGGTACACCACCTTTATTTTTTAGGACTACACCACTGGTTGGAACAACATGAATGGACTGTGTGGAACCCTGCATTTTTTTACAGTGTACTCTTTGCAGTACATTAAAACAAATATGAAGACTCATCAAACTCTTTCGATTGCTACCAATATGTACGCAATAGAAAAATGTGCTTGTGTAGCATTTATACTCTTTGACAGAAAAAACATGCATCACACCTTCCTCCCTCCATACAGACAAGCGCCAATTGAGAGTGAATTGAGACACAGTTCAGAAGCTCACAGTGAAAATTACCTCCAAACAAAACGACCCTCGGCCCACAAGGGTTGGGAGCAGGGAAGGTGGGGGGTGGAGCATCCCATGACCAAGCCAGCAGCCCAAAACCAAACACTGATGGTTATTGATCTGCTTGTGGAATTAGTGGCGGGTCTTTCCAGCAGCCTGCTCTAATGCTGCGGGAGATGGGACGAACTAACAAGGCCAGCATGGCTAAAGCAAACCCAGAGAGACTTCTCATCTCAGGCCCCGACCACAGGCTGATCCATCTGCAGGGAGGAGTCTGACGCATGTCAACGCACCTCTCGACTCGTCTGCTCGCATCCTCTCCTGCTTTTTGAAGAAAATTGGCACTTGTCGAGGAGGGCAATTAGGTTGTAACAATGTTATGGAACTCCATATGGTCGTTGGCTACAACCCACAGTGGTGTTTTATAAATGCGTCGAACAATGCTCGCCACAACCTAAACAGGCAATTTGAAAGCCCCAGAGAAATTAAAACTTTTTCCGAGAGCTTCCGAAGTAACTCATTGAAAACGATTTCCCCTTACAGTGTGATATCAAAGCAGAATGAAGAGATGAAATTGTGCGCATTTTGTATTATACGGGAAGTCGAGGTGTTCCTCATTTCATTTGTCTGTTCATTTGGAAAAACATGTCAAATGCATAACCAGTGAAAGGTACAAATTTATTTGAGCTCCTAACAAACTGATTAAAAGAAAGCCCTTATTAAACACTATTTCTTAATATTCAGTATCTTAATATATCTTAATATTCAGTAAGAACGCATTATTTTGATAAAAGTAAAAAATAAAATATTTAAATTTGCAATGCTTCAAAGTTTCTACAAAGACTAAATAAAATGTAAAAACATTAACATGCTAAACTATGCAAAACAGGCCAATGTTTAAAAAAAATTCTAGCAACACGTTAAAACACACTAACAAATTACCATACATTAGGGATGCACTGAAATTTATTTTTTTGGCCGATAACGATAACCGATAACTCTTAAGATTTGGAGGCCGATAACCGATACATTAGCCAAAAAAAAATAAATAGTTAAAATTGTTCAATTTTTAATACAGTAAACTATTTATTTTAATAACAAAAATTCATAAAAGTTTAAACTGATCTTATGAACTGAACAGCCTACTCAAATCAAAACAAGCAACAATTTCACAATTATAAGGTTATTATACAGATTTATTCATGATTTCACATAAATCAGCATGCCAAAAATAATTTTATTTTCTTCGCATAGCAAATTTACATGCAACTTGACTGTTGCATAAAAATAATAGGTTAAATAACAAAATGGGATTTAACAACCAAGTTAAATAACAATATTTTAAATAAAATGAAAAGGAAAAAAATTAAGAACTAAAATCAGCTCAATGTTCTTGAATAAAACATGTTATATATGCATATATATCTATATATCTATCTATCTATACATATCTATCTATCTATCTATCTATCTATCTATCTATCAATCTATCTATCTATATATATATATATATATACACACACACGTATCTATCTATATATATATATATATCTATATATATATATATATATATATATATATATATATATATATATATATATATATATATATATATATATATATATATATATATATATATATATATATATATATATATATATATATACACAATATACATTTGAAGTCAGAATTATTAACCCCCCCTTCGAATGTTTATTTCTTTTTAAATATATTTACCAAATGAAGTTTAACAAAGCAAGGAAATATTCACAGTGTGTCCGATAATATTTTTTTCTTCTGCATAAAAGTCTTATTTGTTTTATTTCAGCTAGAATAAAAGTAGTTTCCAATTTTTTAAAAACATTTTAAGGTCAAAATTATTAGTCCCTTTAAGCAAATTTTTTTTTTATAGTCTACAGAACAAACTATCATTATACAATAACTTGACTAATTACCCTAACCTGCCTAGTTAACCTAATTAACCTAGTTAAGCCTTTAAATGTCACTTTAAGCTGTGTAGAAGTGTCTTAAAAATATCTAGTCAAATATTATCTACTGTCATCATGGCACAGATAAAATAAATCAGTTATTATAAATGAGCTATTAAAACTATTATGTTTAGAAATGTGTTAAAAACATCTCTCAGTTAAACAAAAATTGGGGGGAAAAAAATAAACAGGGGGCTAACAATTATGACTTCAACTGTATATACATATATATAATTTACATACACATATATATTCGAGTCCTGATCAGGAAGTAACGTCCGATTCCGATCGAGTCTGAAACCGCATGTTCGGGCCAGATTTCCGATCATGTGATCGGATCTGGACATCCCTACATGATGTCCAATCTGAATCATTTGTGTAAAAGGCAATAAAACTTGACAAGTTGCAACATTTTTGAAGATGAAGAGAAACAAAAATGAAGCAATATTTCAGAACTAAGAACTTTAACTACCTTTCCCACTAAAGATGTACATACTAGCTTTGCTTTGCTGAGGAAATTCAGATTTTCATAACATCTTCACATAAACCCCAATATTCCCGAGTAACTGATGACCATAAAAGTTCGGAAGATCGATCATGTGTTCAGCAGGAGTAAAACATAGCTTTGATGTTGTATTGCGGGGAAAGTGAAACTAACCGCACTATAAATGCATGTGACGTTCGTTACATTGGCTACTGAATACACGAAACGGTTTCATATGCTAAATATTTCATTAGTAAACTGATGTTTCTTTTGAAAATAAAGGTTTGTAATTTAGTGGTTTGTAATTAGCCTACAGTGGCGGCTATATGTCGATTACAAATATTGATGCTGACTAACTTTCATTGTCAGCTTTATCAATTATATGAACGAATCGCAGCAGCCCTAATATAAATATTACTGACTTTTATCTTTTAATCAGTATTGCACTGAATAATAAGAGAGAAGGGAAGTCAACATAACGCTAATTGTTGCAGTACATCAAGCGGCCTGTTCTTCAAGACCAAGGTTCTTAACATTAGGTAAGCTAATGAGGAGGGTCATCAAATAAAGCACAACTGACTGGGAGCAGAGCACGATGAGGAGCATGTTTTGTTTTGTGTGTGCGTGTGCGTGAAGAATGAGAAAGTGACAGCGCAGCACTACCTTCACTGCACAAAGATAAACAACTGGCCTGTTTAGCTTGCCCTCAGCCCTAATCCCAGCCTTTTCTTCTCTCTCCTCCACCTCATCACTCTCTCCTGCACTCAAGGGGCAGCCAGGGCTTTGTTTGCTGCACCTTGAGGCCGATATTAAAAAAAAAAAAAAGATTTTGAGTGACAAAAGCAAACAAATAAACAGCAGGGCTGAGGGTGACCTTTGACCTGGGGGGCTTTGTACAAATCACCCTCCAGTCATTTGGAGCAGATTCGAACGCTGTTAGTTTTGACAGAGGTGAAATTTGGCTAGTGTGAGAACAAACTCAAAAACTTGAGATGAGAGATGAAGAATTCAAAGGGGGTCGCATACAAAAGCAAACAATGTCTTTTTAAAATTGGACCTCCAGATAAATTTAAAAGTGTTGATATTTTCATATATTACAACAACACAACTCTAGAAAAAAAACACTTGATCAATTCTGTGGATTTACTAATAATATGTACATGGTTTTTGTACTGTCTTTTTTTGTTTTATAGATATTTTATAAAGTATTGATAACTTGTCTTCAAATATGAATAGCAGTATTTAGTGATATAAATCGATATTGGTATTTATTGACCGAACACCATTGTCAATATCGATAATAAATCAAGTTCAGTATGAAGTTTCAGTATGAAGGCTATAGTTTTTATAAAATGCGGCTGTTGAGCGCGCGCCTCGAGAGCAATGACAAGGGTGTCAAGTTTGTCATTTCCAATGGAGTCGCATGCATTTTCCAGGTACACCTAGTTGAAAATCATCTGAACTTTTCCGAACACCCCGAGCACACCGCAATTCATGCAAGTAGAACAAACTAATCTTCTTCACACTTTGTATGGAAATTACACATTTTGGTAATAATGACAAACTAATTACCTCAGACAAACACACCCAAATGGATAAGGAATCCACATGCTTGTCACTTCAGGTCAGAATAACAACACGCGAAAATGAGTCCCGCATAGCAGCAGTGAGGACACTGTAAATATGTTGCCTGATTAAAAAATGTCGCCAGAATGGCTTTCTGGTTTCTTTTCTTGTTCATCCCAGCCACTAGCTCCCAATCTGATTTTTTTTTTTTAGCATAGTGGGTAATATTGTCATTTAACTTAATAGAGCTGCACGATTAATCGAAAAAAGATCGCGATCTCGATTCGACCTCCTAGACGATCTTAATCCAGCATTTCTACGATTCTGCCAATCATATTTTAAAGTTCAGGAGAGAAGCAAAGGCGCCTGCAAGTCTTCAAATTGTTTTACGTTGCTTGGCGATATGGACACCTCCAAATGGTGTTGAAAGAGTCACATACTGCATTAATGGTATAATTCACCCAAAAATGTCATTTCTGTCTTCATGTAATAATGTATTCGCTTCTGCGAAAACACACGAGACATGAGCTGCTGACCGTGAGCTGTTACCACAGAGAGGGCGAGCTTTAGCCAACTTTAGGAAACAGAACCTGCTTAGGCTGTGAATAACAGGTAATAAAGTTGTAAATAGCATTCAGTTTGTGACACAGAGTGATCGTTTGGGAGCCGCGAGGGAAGTATGAACTGCACTTAGCAGTCAAAATGAAACCGAAAGCGCCAACATCCTTTAAATAATCATATGGCATTTTAGAGTAATGATTACGACAAGCATTTAATATGTTTTTCTTTCATACCGAACAGTTTTGTGCTTGAAAATAAATGTTTAACAATGTCAGTATAACTACTCTAGCCTATATATGGTTGAATAAAATGCTAAATGAAATCTGATAATGACAAATGTCTGATTTTACCAAAATTTTACTGATTTTCTACTGATTTTAGTTGAAAAAAATGTCTAATAATGTTGTTAATGACCGATTGATCATATGTTTAAAACATAAAAATTCAACATCAGACCAACAGTAGACCTACACATAATATTATTGTTGTTTTACCATATGATTGAGAAATAATAATATTAGCCTACTGATATTAACCTTTATTTTACATCTACAGAATCGTGAGAAAAATCGCGATCTTGATTTCAAGGAAAAAAATAAAATGAAATGAAAATTTATAAACAAAAATAAATAAAATTGAGATTCTCATTTTAGCCAGAATCGTGCAGCTCTACAACTTCACAATTTGTGATGTTCCAGTATGTATTTGAATAATGCAACACAATCTCACGGCAATTCGTAACTTTTTTTTTAGTGGCTAATTCGTACGAATTCGTACGATCTAATTCGTACAATTTAGTACGATTTGCTCATCCTCCAATGACGGTTGGGTTTAGGGGCGGGGTTAGGTGCCACGCCTCCTTTTTAAAATCGTACCATTGAACGATTGAACGTACGATTGAACTCGCACGAATTCGTACGAATTAGCCACTAAACTGTCAAAACGTAAAATACTTACGTTTTCTCGTGAGATCAGGCTGAATAATGATGGGTAGTTCCTTTATTTGAAAGCTCAGATTTGATTTTCATAATGTGTGTTGTTTACAGAGTTTGAGGTTTACTGTATCATTATTATTCACACCTTACAGACGTTGATTTGCCTTTGCACACACTTTGTAACATTTTATTTATCAAGTTTAAGAGTCTCTTTAACACTTCATTTTATTTTAAAGAGATGATGATATTTTGTTAAATACTTTTGCTTTTGACTATTAAAACTATTTGTCTCAGTAATGTTGGTAAATTAAAATAAAGTGGTTTAAAAAATCCTAATATTCCTAAATGGTTTGTAAAAAATATTCAATAATTATCGATATCGAATGATATGAAACATGATATCATGATTTTTGTTTGTTTTTTTGCAATATCGCCCAGCCCTAGCAGTATTTAAAGTACTTGTTCATGCAATAATAACTTTCCTAAATTGTTTTAGATAAGAAAAACTCTCTAAAGGGTGTGTGTGAGTTCCTTCACTGATTATTGGACACTTTGAGCACTTCAAAGTAGTTTTTAATAAAAAATAAATAAAAAAAAACTGCTGTACACACAAACTTAAAACCTTAAATACACAACTAGAATTAAAAATTACTGCTATCTGTTAACTTCAGTGATGAAGGAAAGGTCCAAGTTTTCTCAAAATATCAAACAGCACAACTCTTTTCAACATTAATCATGAAATGTTTCTTGTATTTTTCTAATGTGGCATTGAAGGCTGGAGGAACGGCTGCTGAAGATTAACCTTTGACATCACTGAAATAAATCACATTTGAAAGTATACATGCGAAAATGAATGCATGTTTTGCTGTTTGTTCAAACTACTTTTTGAAAACGAGCTAAAACAACACAATTATGGAGTTTTATTAAGGGACAACTTAATTATTTTATGTTCAGTTCACTTAAATTTGTTAAAACTATTAAGTTAACCTAAATCCTTCATGCTGTCTCAACACAAATCAACAGCAACTTTTTTTATATAGCGTAAACCAGAAAACAATCATTTTAAACTGTGCTAATATTATATATATTACAGTGTTTAATGTGTATATCAAATAAAATCAGCCTTGGTGAGCACATAATAGTTTCAAATATAAATGTATGTGTATGGTTAATATAGAGCATATTTATAATTCTACAAGGGGAGGAGACAGGATAAAAACAATGTAAAAAATGCAGGGATGCACACAATTTATTCATGCTGTCCCAACACAAAAATCGATTAAGTTACTTTAAACTTTTAATAAATTTATGTGGATTGAATATAAAAAGATTAAGTTGTCCCAATGAAATCTCAAGAATTGTGTTGTTTCAGCTCATTTGAAATAAACAGTTTGAACAAGCAAAATTGTTTTGTTTTTTTTGATTGAAGATTAAAACAGAGAGAGACCTTCTGGATTCATTAAAAAAATGCGACTTCCAGGCTTAAATGGAGAAATATATATCTGTATTTTCATTACATATCATTGAGTATGTATTTATGTATATGTACGTGTAGGTTTATGTGCACTACAGTAGTTTATTTGCTTACATATAATTTTTTGTGGTTTCATTCTTTATACATTTACATTGTATTATTTGAAAATAAAATTGTGTAACACTCAGTACCTTTTTTATTTTATTTTCATTATCTCTCTCTCTCTCTCTCTCTCTCTCTCTCTCTCTCTCTCTCTCTCTCTCTCTCTCTCTCTCTCTCTCTCTCTCTCTCTCTCTCTCTCTCTCTCTCTCTCTCTCTCTCTCTCTCTCAATGCTGAATTTTTTATTTTATTTTTTAATTCCAAAATATATATATATTTTGTTAGTATCATGCACCCTCTTCAAACACTATCACACACCACACATATTTCACTGGTGTCATTTTATTTTACTAAACAACTTTATTTCTACAAATTTGAAATTGATTTCTGAGAAAAATCGTGTTGTCATGTGAAAAAAAAATAATATTGTTGTCTTGTTTTACTACAGGTGGTCAGGACAACACCTAAAATTATATGAAATTATTTGAAGGGTAAACATTATGATTGAATCATGAATCTAATTGTTAAGAGCAACATTGGAATTCTAAAAAAAAAATACACTTGATAGTGTTTTTGTTGGTACAATACAGCCTGTCATCTCTAACAGTATCCTTCATAAATACTTTTCAGGTTTGACAGCACTTTATTTTGACAAATTGTGTTTAAAACAGGAGTTATTAAACCTTTAGTGCCAATTTATTCAGTTGATTATTATTATTATTATTATTATTATTATTATTATTATTATTTTTATTATTATTATTATTATTAATAATTCATTCATTAATTAATTTATTTATTTGTTTGTTTATTTATTTATTTATTTATTTATTTATTTATTTCAATTCTGAATTAATAATGATTGTTGAGTTGACCTTGTGTTCAATATATTATTTTAGTATTGTTTAGATATTCTAATGAGTCATGAGACCATCGTGTTCAAAAGAAACTTTAGACACCCCTGATCTCTGTTACACTGATGAAGGCAAGTGTTTGCTGAAACGTAGCGTAGGCACAGTTTTAAGGAATATCCATATCAATAAAGGTTTTTTAATATTTACACATTTTTAGAGTGCCTTGGACTTACTTTTGCTTTAAATTCATGTGTATTTACATATTCTTTTAAATTCTCAAAATTAAATTTTAGTCAATTACATTGCATAAAGATACTATAATACGATAATTGATGACCGATATTTGTTAAAACATTTCAAATCTACTCCCTTATGTAACATTTCATATTAATCAACACAAAACATGCTGTTTGTTAAGATCTATAGACGGAAACAACACGGGGGCTCCGGCCCAAACATGATGCATTCATAAAGCATGACTTCATTAGTGAACATTCCCTGCCCGGCCTGCACCTGTTATCCTGCAAATAAAATGTATTTTTTATGCTGCATACTTTGAACAGACGCCACATTATTCCGGCTGACCACAGAGCAGCGAAAGAGCAGGCCGGAGCGTACAGTAATGTGTTTCACAGCTTGCTGTCGGCTCATGATGGATGGACTTGTGCTCCAAAATACTTTACGCTCAATCACCTTATAAATAACGGATGTTTTATCATGCTGAATTAAAACATTTGAGAGATGGCAAGCGTATGGATTCCAGTTCCGTCGCATATGTGTGTGTGTGAGAGAGTTTGTCTCCACCAAGCGCTTCCTGAGGAATGTGTTGCTGAAGGTTACACTTCCTGGGCTCCATAAGTCTTCAGGAAAACATCCCAGTAGCGTTCGGGAGTTGATTTACTGCGTGATACGGTGGCGGAACGATGTGGCCATCACAACGTGGCAAGAGTTGCAGTTTTGATACATCACTAATCATGCAAAGCTGTTCCAAATTATACAATGCTACTTGTCTGATGTACTGTATTTACACGTGGAGATTCTTGTCCTCTGATGCAAGTCTGTTGTTGTGGTTGAGAGTATTCGCATCAAGCCGGCTCTTCCAGTGTCCGCCTTTAATACAAATGAGGACGATAGCTGGCTGAACTCGCGCACGCCCACAAACAAGCACAGCGCCCTGGCTAGAAAGTTAGTTTCTTTTTCATTCTCAGGAATAAATTGAAATTATGACCCCTCTAACCTCACAGGACCACCGTGATCTGATGCTGCTTTATTCAGAATATGACACGTTATACGTGTTATTTACTTTATTTTTAATTTATTTTCCCGTAGTTGAGCTTGTCAAAACTTGGAAAGAATTACCTAAGGCTGCAATTATTTGGGCAAAAATTTTTTACTTAAAATATTAAATTATTATATTAAATATTAATATATTTTAATTGTCTTAAAATATTATTTAGATTTAAAGTAATTGTTTTTAATGTTTAAAATATTATTTATTCTTGTGTTTAAAACATTTGTCATTACGCTACTTCAGTGTCTCAGAGTCATTCAGAAATGATTATTAAATATGCTGCATTAATGCACATGAGTCTTATTACAACAGCTTTATTCCATTTCAAATATGTATTTGTTGTGCATGCTGTATAAGTGCACAGTGCTCAGCATAGCTGAGTCCAACCCATTTTGAAAATGAATATTTTTATATATTTCTCAGTCAATATGGGTGTATCTTGGTGCATTTAAACAAAACAGATTTATTAAACAGATATATTTATTAAAATAATATTTTAGTCACCAAACATATTGAGAAATTGAAAGATAATACAATTAAATTCAAGCAAAATATTGCAAAAAAATTACAACCTACAAAATTTTTCAATATTTTCGCTTCTCGTGATTTTTCCTCTTTTTTTTTAATTTGTACTTAATTTTTTTCTGTAACATTTTAATTTGGCTGTACTAGTTTTTGCACCATTATCGTAAGATATTTTGTTAGATCAGCTCCAGATTTGGCTTCAGTACTGACTAATCTAATGTATATGTGCAAATATAATATTGTATAGCTTCCAATTAAAAATATGAATTTAAAAGAGAGATTTGTGAGTGGTGTACTTATATGTGCTGAACACTGTATATTGTTTATTAAGAGTGTTTACAAGGTCATAATACAGCAAGTAATACAACAAGCATTTAGTTTGGGCTAGCTTTTGCAGTCAGACACTGCTTTACAATGCCCTTGATGGGTGAACATTAGCCAGAGGGGGAGTGTCTTTTGTCTCTCCAGGTGTGAATTATTCCTGACCATTGTCACTCACACACATACAGCTGAAATGACCCAAAATAGACTTTACAAAATGTAAATCATTGTAATGTTGTTGTTTTTTTTTGAATGAGAGAACAAAAAATTTTATTTGTGAAGTAAATATTCTAGCCTACAAGACTGGTTACTCGAAAGTCTTGTTCAGGCCCTTTCAGTGTGGTTTTTGGACCTTATTTCAGCGACATTTTTCTCTCTCCAAAACCTACTAAACACGCATAATTTTTCTTCTAAAAAAAACGCAAGCATGTACATCAATATTTCTCACATATTATTGTAGCAAATATAAGCATCAGCACATATTATTTGTGCTGAATATAAAAAAATACACATTGCCCAATATTATGTAATAAGTAGCTGATATAAGCACAAATGTCAGGACATGTCGAAACATTTTAGGGGTCCCAAAATCACCTCAGACCCCTGAGGGTTAAATGTGTGCGTGTTGAGGGTTAAATGTGTAATCTAAAAATGTATGTTTTGTGGTATCAATAAACAAACGAAATACAAAATATGTTTTTGTTCTTGAATGAAAACAGAGCTTGTGCATTAAAGTCAATGTTTAAACCAAAATTATTTTTATATTTAAAAATGTGCTTATTTTACTAGAGCACTTTGCTATTCTTAAGGCAAACAATTAATCTGTGTAAATTAATCCACAGAAAAAAGAATGTTTGTTTTGGTAATCTTCAATTAAATTGTGACCATTTGCTTCACACTTGGAGTGGCGGTCTTTCTCTGTTGACGACAGTTTGTTGGCTTTAGCCATAATATTCTTAACCACGCCCTTTTTACCATTCGTTTGCTACAAGGTAATCATACGCAAAAAAAAAAAAAATGCCCTATCTCAATATTTAATATTAGGTACACCAACATACCGAAGTCTCAGCAACTTCTTGTTCACACGGATTTTAGTTCTTAAAAATGAAAGTTTAAATATTCCTATTTCAATCACTTTGAAGTACATTCTATTGTAGAGTAGCGAGCATTTGAAGCTGTCCTAAAACTACTGAACAATGCCAATTTTGTCTTAGGACAATATTTAAATATATTGTCATACAAATATATATACATATACATATATACAAATATACTACACATATACTATATAAATATATATTTACAAAACCTTTTAGGGTTCGGACCACACTACGGTGATTAATGAACAATTTACACATAAAACCTCATGTTTCATTATAGGTGTATTATTTTTGAAAACCTATTCAGTGACATAATTTTGCTGGTTGTTTGTCACCACCAATTGGTTACACGATGTAATTGCTACAACATCCACCAGTGTCAAGTTCCATTAAACAGTGATTTTAATCTTTACCATAAACAGTGTTTATATTTGAACAACACACTGTTCTCCCAGTACTTCTGTTATTTAATTGTTTGTAACGAACTGAAAACATGTAAAAACTAAATTGCTCTCGATCAAATGCAGATTTGATTGCAGTGATTCGTAGGAATAATAAACATATGCAAATCATAATTATCATTTATCATTCATGTTGCGCGGGTTTGAATTGAGATTGTGATCTTTTACTGTTAAATTGCGCAGCTTTACACTGGAAGTATTAATTCAGGTTAAACAAACAGTGACAGAAAACACCTTTAATCAATAACCTAAGGAAGCATTTAGGTCCCACCACAACTTCTTCCACCATCATTGTATTTTACAAGCAAGCCAAAATGCTTTCATACACGTGATTTAAATGACTGCAATTGCTATAAATGTTGGATTAACCTTCAATAAAAGTTATTAATCCGCGAGTCACATGCGTTCTGAACTGTGGGTTGTGAACACTGCTCCATTACAATATATACAGTTGAAGTCAGAGGTATTAGCCCCCCTAAATTATTAGCCCCCTTATTTATTTTTTTCCCCACTTTCTGTTTAACGGAGAGCAGATTTTTTTTAACACATTTCTAAACAGAATAGTTTAATAACTCATTTCTAATAACAGATTTTTTTATCTTTGCCATGATGACAGTAAATTATATTTTACTAAGACACTTCTATACAGCTTAAATTGACATTTAAAGGCTTAACTTGGTTAATTAGGTTAACTAGGCAGGATAGGGTAATTAGGCAAGTTATTGTATAACGATGGTTTGTTCTGTAGACTATCCAAAAAATTGCTTAAAGGGGCTAATAATTTTGACCTTAAAATGGCTTTTAAAAATTAAAAAGCTGCTTTTATTCCAGCCAAAATAAAACAAATAAGACTTCCTCCAGAAGAAAAAATATTATAGGAAATACTGTGAAATTTTCTTTGCTCTGCTAAACATCATTAGGGAAATATTTAAGGAAAAAAAATAAAAAATTAAAGGGAGGTAACAATTCTGACTTCAACTGTGTGTGTATATGTGTGTGTGTGTGCGTGTGTGTGTGTGTGTGTGTGTGTGTGTGTGTGTGTGTGTGTGTGTGTGTGTGTATATATATATATATTCTTAACATAACTTTATGTTGATGGGTTGTCATATAGATGTTGAATTTCAATGTGATATGAAAATATTTTTTCCTCACAAAAAAATAATAAATAAGTAAAGTAAAATAAGTGTAACTGTCAGATCTGCTCTGGAGATATGAGACATGTTTGTGTGTTGGCATCCTCCGATTTAGAATTTATAGATGCTGAAAACACCACAAGCACCACACATGACAAAACCACATATGGAAACAAAGTTTTGTAGCAAATTGTGATTTTCTTTTCCACATTTAGAAAGACAAGACTTCAGGAAGGCCGACGTGATTACTGTTAGAATCATTACATTGACTATACTGACTCTTTGCCAATAATAATTTCAATAAGCTCATGCATGGATCTCTAATTAAATCCAATGCTTTTCATTTAGAAAAGGAGTGCTCAGACGTCCCTCAGTGTGTCCTTCAGCGGAGGCGGCCCTAAATTAGCACCTCTATTTCCAGGAAAAACAAACAGACAATATGAGACCCGCTGTTTCCATTCCCTCCTTTGAACGTGTCTACCTTGCAGATACGCTCCTGAGCGTCTTGAACGAGGGTCTAGGCATCTACGGGGGGTTTGTTTGGTGTACAGCAAGGGGTTAAGCCAGGAACAGTGGTCAGTTCAGTAGGATAAAAGTCGCCACGTGCTCATTTCACACCACTCCTCATGAGTACTATCATCTACAACTGCATGGAAAGAATGACAGAGGGAATAAGAGACTGAAAGGAGAAAGAGAAAAAAAGAATAAGGGAAGGAGAAAAAGTGAGGTGACGAGAGGAAGAATGGAAGTGGGGGGGGGGGATCTGGGCCTTATTTGTTTCACCTGCTGTGTTCCTTCAGTTCCAGACTAATGGCATTCCCATGGGGAGTGAGAGCATATCCTGCAACCGCGCACTGTAGAGTTAGACAACAGACCTCGGCTACTGTGTTAGCAAGACACTGTGGCGCATACTAACGCGTAGCCCTGCCTACATTTGCGCTGTGGTTTGAGTCGAGAAGAACAGAAGTTGGTAGATGTTCTGTGTTCAGAGGAGAACACAAAACAATGTTATTAACCAGATCAAATTTTACAATCATAACCTAGGCAAGGCAAGTTTATTCGTAGAGTACATTTCATACACAATAGTAAGTCAAAGGGCTTTACATAAACGAGATTATAAGAAAGATAAAACAAGTATAAGAAACAAAAAAATAGATTATGTTTGAGGTCTCTTACAGTATGTTAGCCATGTCTTCATTTTCTGATACAGAAAAATCCAGTAAAATTTTGTTGTTGAGTGTTGCGATGTCAGTATTTCTTATAACTAAGGGTGCTTTCACACCTGAGAATTGATTCATTTGTTCCGAAACAGGAACATATAATATTTATATATATAATATTTAATATATATACTAAAATTGTTAAAATATTGCTCTTTGTTCTTGGTGCGGTTCACTTTTACATGGCAAAGTTTCTAAACGGACCAAAAGAGCTAAAACAAGTCACGTGCGAGTAAACTCTCCTCACATTGGTCGGAGTTTCACGGTTTATTTTGTCCCGCTCAGCTGTCATGCTCCATCTTTTAATCTATGACGATGAGCAATAAGACAATAAGCGAAAGCGCAGCTTTCATTTTGAACGGTGACACCCACAGACGTTGTCACTAAATATTGAGCAGAGGTAAGACTTTCTCATACATAGCAGTTGGCTTGTGCATTTTAGGCTGTACATTATATAGAGAAATAACAGAAACTAAGACTGCAGTTCGGTCAATTTTCCTATCAGATAAACAGCTCTCGTTGATAGTTCAGCATGCTTTCACTTTCGTATTTAATATGAAACGCACATTTACCGGTAGGAATGACATCCCGCCCTACTCATAATTCTCTCTTCATATAGCTGTATATATGCCTATGACATATCCATGATACGTGATATAGCCTGTCTCAGATCGTATTGCTTTCTCACTACAATCCATCTGCTCCAGAGTTCGCTTCAATCGAGCAGAGACCACCTCATTCAGGTGATCTCGGACCGATTGTTTTGGCACATATCCGAGCACGATTGCTGGTTTCACATATGCCAAACGAACCGCGCTAACTGGGCAAACGAGACAGGTTTGGAAACAAAACGCTTACTCATTGATTAATACACGCAGGATCTACAACAATACACGGGTATCTTTACATATGAAAAAAAAAAAAGATTAAAACGTTACAAAAAAAAGAAGACAATTTGCATTAGTATAATATTATTATTATTAGTAGTAGTAGTAGTAGTAGTAGTAGTAGTAGTAGTTGTTGTTGTTATTATACAGTATGCATATTTGTTTTAATAAAAACAAGTTTAGATTTGTCTGCCTGTTGGGTTTGGGAGACGTTTGCATAACCATATGGGGCATAAGAATAGGATGTGTTTGGATATAACTCAGTTTTTTGATCACACTTCATTATTATTTTTCATTTATTCATTTGCTGAAAATTAGAACTGAACTTACAAGTAGTTTTGAAACAAATCTTGGCACTAAAACTAAATTAAATATGTAGGCTAATGGATGTCTTCAGTGGCGTGTACAACACTGTTTCCTTATCCACAAAAGTAAAGGAGTAAAGTAAAGAGTAAAAGTAAAGTAAAGAGAAAGTAAAGGGAAGTGAAGTGAAAGTAATCACATTTGGTGCACTCTTAATGTGTTGAGTCAAATAAAGACAAACCCAACATTGGATTATAAATTATTTAATTTATTTACATTTTTTTACCCAACTGTTAGATTGTCCACATTTGACCCAGCATTGGGTTAAAACAACTCAGTATTTCTCAGAAACGATAATGTCATAGATTTAACAAAGATTCAATGCATTGAATTAATACACTGAAAACTATAGAGGTGGGAATTTCCAATTCTATATTCAATTTCTGCAACTAAAAACTATTAGAACTTTCATTTCGTGCATTTGTAATTTTTTTTCTGTTTTATTTATCTAGTTTATCATATTTAATTGCATTTGCACTTCCCTACAAAATTACCCCATTCTTCTAAAAATAATAATTATAGAAAATAATATAAATAATTACACCGATATTTATTTGGTGGTATCTGGTGGAATTTGTTTCATATTAAAAAAAATATGAATAATAAATATAGATTTTTTATTTTATTATTATTATTTTTTCCCAGAAAAGAGACAGACAGCAACTTAAGTTTCTTTATCAGATGGTGGAGTGGAGTTGTCATTGTGAGTTATCTGCTGGGCCATGACACTGGCCGGTGTCCAGCAGATGAAGAGTACAGCTGATTCATCTCAAAGGTGCTGAGCTCTCGCTGGGCCTCCACACTTTAAGAGAAGCCAGCTGTGCTTCTGCTACTGCAGCCGCTCTTGATACTACCATAAGCAAGAGCACAAGGGATTCATAGCCCTATCCACTCAAAATAAAAATAAGTCCTCATTTTTTATACTTCTTTTCCCATCACGCCTTTTCTCATTTTATCATACTTTTTGTTATTATTATTATTAATATGATTACTGTATGTGGAGTTAATATTTGAAAAATCTACACAAAAGACCATTTTAATGCATTGTGGCTATGACTTTTTCATTAAACAGCACAAAGGTGTGGGAAAAAAAACACACATTTGCTGTTGTTGTTGTTGTTGAGATTAAATGATTTTTTTGCTGAAAAAAGTTAAAATTATTTTTCATTATAAGTAATTTAATTGAAGTTTATTTTTAATTTATTTACCTTAAATACTGTGCATACATTTACAATTTTGTATAAATCAACTGAGAATGATCAGAATGATTTTAGCAGAATAATTCTGTTTTTCAACAAAAGAACATTAATCATTTATCAGATTATTATTTGTCTGACAACTGCACATGCTTAATAAACAATAGAATTTAAACTTATAATTAATATATGTATGAAAGAAAGAGTCTGTACTTTAAAACGTTTCGTGTTTTTATACACATACACTTTTTTTTTAAAAGTTCTTTTCAAACAAAACTAAAATGAATTAAGTTTAGTTTCTAAAATGTAAAAAAAAACACAATCGAGGTGTGGAGACAACATGAAGGAATTAAGTTTGTTAGTTTTTACTAATTTAAATGGACTGAACAAAACAATTAAGTTGTTAAATAGTGTTGTTTAAGCTCATTTTAAATATGTAGTTTAAACAAACAGCAAACATAATTTTTTGAGTGTATTGTCTGTGCATTAAGGTGTATGTGGATTAGTATTTAGTCACGTAATTAAATTACTTAGAGTAACCAAGGCTGCATCAGAAGTCTTCCATACTATATAGTAATCTAAAAACAGTATGTGAGCCGAGTAGTATGTCGGTATTCATCGAATTCGAAAATCAGTATGCGAGAAGTACCTGCATGAACTACTACTTCCGGCGAGATTCTTAAGTGCACATCGGCTGTGCTTTACACTATCCCATGATGCCTCGCGAGAGAATTCATAAATGGGAGTGAAGCGACGCAACTCACACGTGTAGTTCATGTGATCATGACAAAACGGCTGATGTAATAAGTCAGAGTTCCATTCATATTGCTCACATTCAGACTGTATTGAACGTTCTTTTCTAACGATCATGTAGTACATTTAAATTTAAATGCAGTACATACTAAGTAGTAGGCGGTTTTGGACGCAGCCCAAGTTAATTTTCCGATGAAGTAATTAGAAAATTCATAGGGCTGGGCAATGAAATTGATATCGGTATTTATTGATCGAACACCATTGTCAATATTGATAATAATAAAAAAAAGATTGGCATGGTGGCTGCTGAGCGCGTGCCTTAGAAGCAATGCCAATGAGCTTAGAGTGTCGGGTGCGCGCATGACGCGCACATGGGAGCGACGTGCACATGGTGTGCAAGCGGCACGCATTTTCCAGGTACACCTAGTTAAAAAAAAAAACATCTGAACTCTTCCGAATGCATCGAGCGCTAGAACTAAACAATCTGCTTCACACTTTGTATGGAATATACACATTTCAGTACTAATGGCAGACTAATTGCCTCAGACAAACAAAAGCACGCGCTCGCGCTTGTCACTTCAGGTCAGAATAACAACTGAGTGCCGTGTAGCAGCAGTGAGGAGATGTAATAAAAAACGATGCAAGTATGTCACCAGAGTGGCTTTTTGGTTTCTTTTCTTGTGCATCCCAGCCACTAGCTCCACATCTGAAAGATTTTTTCAGCATGGGGGTAATATACTGTAGTCATTCAACCTATTATTCAACATTCAACAATTGATGATGTTGCAATATGTATTTGGATGATGACGGCTGGTTCCTTTACTTGAAAGCTCAGATCTGATTATCATAATTTGTTTTGTTTACAGAGTTTGACATTTACTGTCTCAAAAATATTCACATCTTACAGATGGCGATCTACCTTAAAGTTTGCTTTGATTGTTCAGTATTTACGTTTTAGCATTGAACACAATTTGTAACATTTTATTTCTCAAGTTTAAGAGTCTCTGTAACACATGTTCATTTTATTATACAGAGATGAGATATTTTGTTTAAATATTTTTGTTCTTGACTATCAAAACTATTTGCCTCAGTAATGTTGGTAAATTAAAATAAAGTGGTTAAAAAAAAATCCTAATATTGCTAAATGGATTGTTATAAAATATTCAATAATTATCAATATCGAATGATATGAAACATGATATCGTGATCATTTTTTTTTTTTTTTTGCAAAAATCGCCCATCCCAATAAATACAGTTGTGATGATGAAATTAGTTATTTAGTAAGATTTACCCTACAGAGAGCCAGTAAATTGAAAAGTGTTGTGAATGGATCAACAGATCAGCTCTTGTGTTGACTTAACCTAAAAAAGGAGTTCTGATGTTTTGGTGTTTATTAATAAATTCTGGAGCCTAACAAATAATGGATAAAGTATTATATAGTAGAAGATGAATAAAAGTTACGCAAAAAAAATTCAAGCGCACAGGCTCTAAGCTGCATGGGAGAGAGTAAATAATGACCGAAATATGACCTATTCTTGTCAGCACGAAGAAACTTAATGTAATATATTGACACTTCCTCCACAGCAAAGGCATCTCTATTCATACACACTCCAGCTCAGCACAAGCTCTTCATTTACATTTACCATTCAGCGAAGCTTTAATCACTATTAAGTGTCAGACTGGCCTGTATTTATACGTGATGCTGTGTTTCCAGCCTCCAAGCATTGACAGCAAATCCTGCGTGTGTGTTTTATAAAGCACCGTGGTTAGATGGGCTGGATTAGGCTCAAGTCACCTAATGACTATATTATGAGCCGGTGCATTAGGGAGGATTAATCTTAATCTGAGCTGTTTCAGTTTGCTGTGTGTGTGAGAGAGCGAGTGAGAGGGCAGAGAGGGCTGAGGGCCGAGTGAGGAACAGTCCAAACGTAAGAGAAGAGCTGTAGTGAAGAGCTCTGGAGGGTCTGATTTAGGGTTGTCAAAAGTATCGAGTTCGGTACCAATCTGTATATTTTTTTTTAATGAATGGAAGAAAACAACGCCGCTGATTGGCCATTGTGTTTACATGTTCAACAGGTATGACTATGAATGGCTGTGAAGGTCATAGGTGTAAAACTCCTCACAATTGTTCACCAAATGTAAACAGAAGACACATGAACAATGCTCAAATGTGATCAGGAATTGAACGTTTTAAAAATTTCAGTACCGATTGGTATCAAACTTGATACTTTTGAAAACCCTATTCTGATCTGTCTTATGCGAGTCTAGTTATTGGTTTATTGATATCATTTTGTTGCACTTGATCCATTGATAGTGACTGCAGAAAGAAAATTACCACATTGAGCATGAACTGAACCCGAAGCACTACATTTGGATAAGGCATATCCGGCACCTAGACTGCATTTCTGCACAAGAAGTTTGACCAAAGAAGAAACTGAGCCTGGTTTCTTTCGAGGTTTTTTCTTTCACTTTCGTCAATTGATGAAGTTTTGTTCCTCGCCACTGGCTTGCTTGGTTTGGGACTTGTGGAGCTGTGTTCTTTAGTGTTTGGACTTTTAGCAGTGAAATTTAAACCACACTGAACTGAACTTCAACTCTGAAAACTGGACTGACACTGTTTCAATTTACTAGAACATCTATGTTAAGCTGCTTTGACAACCTACATTGTAAAAGCGATATAGAATTAAACACAAATTGAAGTGAATTGAAATACAGAAAATTAGAAGGGGAAAAATAACGAAGCTCTTATAGCTCTGACAAAAAACAACGTAAGTAAACCATGGATACAAACAGAGTTCGAGTACACTGTTTATAAAATCCAAGATAAAATTATTGCAAAGTAGACTTTTGAGCTTGCAATCTGAGGTGGCGTTTTTTGTGGTTTTGATTTAAACCTGCATTTCAAGAGTTCACACTCAGCTGATGATTGATTATAAAGCTTGTTTGGCATGCTGTCCCGGGAGAGAGCCCTGTGCTCATAAGATCCTTGAGCCCGAGGCACAACTCCCATTTGCTAGGCGAAAGGGGAGTTTGAGCTCAGGTAGATCTCGAGAACTCCCCTGCTGTAGTAGCTAATAAACAGATAGTGATTGCTCTTAAGCAATAACTACTTACTAGGAGCATGTCTATGGTTCCCATTTGGATTAGTCAATTAACTTAAGTTGCATGTTTTTGGACGATGGAGGAAACAGGGGAACCCGAGGGGTGAGCACGGGGGCACGGGGAGAGTGTGTAAACTCCACACAAAACATCGGCTGGCTTGGTAGGGACTTGAACCAGAGACGTTCTTGCTGTGAGGCAACCGTGCTAACCATTGGGCCACTGTGCCACCCATCTAGGAAAGGAGGAGGAGTAGAGGTGGAAGGGGGGATTCTTCAAAATGAAGATGGCTGTCATATGGAACTTAGGGTATTTTTATAGTGGCTTAGGAATCATCTGATTGGTGAATCATAAATTGAATAATGCAGGGCAGGCTGCAAGCAATCATAAGCACATGATCCTCTCAAAATTAGTTTATAAATAAACTTTACTTCATAGTAAAAATGCTTATCGTCATCAGTTCACCACACTTCACCAAGTGCAAACACAGATACAGGAACACTGGAGCATTTTAAAGCTGTGAAGATCAGTCAATCTATCGAAATCATCAAATGTTAGTGGGAAATGCACGAGTACTGATTGATACCAAAATTTTAGTGTAGTAAAAACACTTGATGCCAGACAACCGTAACCAAACATACTAGGAGAGAAAAATAAATAAATGAATGTGAATGTCAACTGAAAATGTCACTTACCTCAAAACTTTGTGGATAACAAGAAAAAGAAAACACACTGTACAGTAGGAAGTGTACCATGCATTCATAACTTTTTTGCGCAGCGACGCTATTTTGAATGAGTCCGATTTACTATACATTAAATGCAAACAACTCCATTTCACGAAAGACAGAGTTAAGATGCCGTTCTTTTATCCCACGTGGATGCTATGAGGATAAAAAAAGAGACAAAGACCTTGAGTATGGTGAGGATGAATGAATGACAACTTCTAAAATTGTCTGAGAGACATCCCCTTTTTGTCCAGTAGGCCATCCTTGTGTTTTATTTACTAATTTAAGCTATTTTTTAAAAGATAAATATGATGCATAAAACTATACATTATTTGTATTACTTCATAATACCTATACGTCTGATAAGCTTTTTATATTGATGGACAATGCACAGATTTTAGAGTTTAGTGTTAGATGTAGTGTTTTTACACTACATTATTTGAATCTAACAAGCTTAGTTTACAATGTTTGTAATGTTTACATTGCTCTACTTACATTAAATCTAAATGCCAAATATCAGAAATGACAACAGATTGTTAAGATTTAATGTTATTGATTAATGCACTTACTTTACAGATTTCATTCAATCATTTTCCTTCAGCTTTTTCCCTGGTTTATCACAGCGGAATGAACCGCCAGCTTACTTGACAGATGTCTGTATTTTTAATTTTAGGTTGGTTTGTGTAATGTGTTTTATTTTTATTTTATGATCTTCAACTAATTACACTGTCTTGTCTAATAGGTGGATTAAGAGGTTTTTGCAAAAAAGCACAAGTGGATTTAGCTGGTTTTGACGCAAAAGAAAATCTACCTTGTTAAAAACCAAACAATTGTGACATTTTTGAAAAAAAAAGTTATTTTTAAATAAAGTTATTTTATTTTAAATTAAGTTATTTTATTTACCAGCTTATCATTACATATAAAATTAAACTTCTGAATCTAATTATATAGGAGCCTGATAGAAAATGCTCATTATAAGAAAAGAGGTCTGATGGATTTAGAGGGTTTTGCATCTGAACTCTTCAGATTTTAATTTTAGGTAAAACCGACCAGCCCTAATTGATGTTTAAGCAAACGTTCCATTCAAAACAAAATACAAACTGAAATTTGAGTCGGATAACATTAATTCATGGGTGCCATCAAGAAATCCCATTTGAAATCTTTACATATCGAGTACATTTTTATCATAATATTTATTGTAATTCTCATTTCATTTTAACTTCAATTCAAACCACTAGCGAAAACAAATGCCTACAGAGCGCAGCCTACAAAAGCAATGTAACAGTGATCCTAGAAAAACATAAAGCTAATTATCAGGGACAATCAGAATGTAATCATCCACCAAGACCAAAGGAGCAGTCTCTTTTGTTAGTGCCCGAATCTTCTCTCCATGGTAACAGCTGGTGACTTTGAACAACACCGGCTCGGGGACCGCATTTCTGTGCAGTGATACCACAAGGTCTCCACAGTGGGCAAACATTAAAGCCTATCGGGTGTACTCCCGGCGGGATACTGAAATGCTATGCTGAGAGTGGCGGGCAATGCCCTGTGCAGCTTAGCAGACCAAGGCGACAACTGTCATAAATTACTCCCCTGTGGGCCAGCATGTCTGCAGTACTGTAAGCAGCCCTGCATGGAAAGAGGGGCGAGAGACGGCACTGTGTTTTCCACAGGCTGACCCTGGCATGCCCGCTTCAACCATCCTAGCTCTCAAAACGAATCGACACACAAAGAGATGAAGCCGAGAGAGCCGTTCCGGAGAAGAAAAATTACAGAAGGACTTGAAGACTCGTGCACTCCCTCTTAGTTTCCATTCATGGGCTGAGAGTTTGAAGAGCAAAAGTACTCTAGCCAAATTCCCATCCCATCTCAACCTTTTCTAGTGATGTCTAAAGTGCACTTCCCTGGGGCTTGCTGTTTGTCATAAAACATCTCTCAGCACATAATTTACCCCAAACCGGAGAAGCGAAAAAGAAATACAAACACAATTTACAGAAGTGGTGGTGGAGCAGAATGCTGTAGCTGCGTTTGCCAGCAGTGCGGTAATTTTAAACCGTGCGGCGTTAAGTGGCTCTTCCACCATACTGTGTGGTAATGTGGGACAGCTGAGCACATGGGCCCGTAGCCAGGGAGTGCATTATCTTTATGAATTCATGACAAAATTCTTCCTAGATAGCAACAGTGGGATAGGTGTTTGTAAACATTCAAGCTCCGTTTTCACATGAGAACGTCTCCATCTAATGGGGATCAAAATGGGACGTCTGCGTGCTACGCAAGCAAATTGGACGTACCTTTTTTTTTTCAGTTTTTTTTTTTTTTTGGACGTGCCTTTCTACACTACCTGACAAAAGTCTTGTCACCTATCCAAGCTTTAGGAACAACTTGACTAGTTGACTACTTCTAGTTGATCACACAAAAATCAACAAAAAAGTTGAATTGGAAAAAGGTTGCTACCGGAACCCACTCTTGAAAGCTATCAGAATCCACATGCCAGCAATGCTCTGAAGATTTCAGACTAAACTTGACACAATGTTGCTTACATTACAGGCTTTGCTAGGCTTAGTTTATAAGTGCATAATTGAGACCCTCATTCACTTTCACACTTGTCAACTAGCCCAGTTTTTTTTAGCCAGTACCGAGACAAAAGGATGACATTGATATGGATTTATTAACTGCACAACAACAATTCAACGACTGCTAGAATGCATGTAGAATATGTTGCTTGCTTTATTTGTGCTGTGGACGAAGTAGGTAAACTGAGAACAATCACACCGTACTTGAACAAACTCAACAAAAGCTTGCATTTATTGTGTGTTGTTTTGTTACTTTAGTGCCTTGTGACAGAACACTTTCCCATAAATCGAGTTTTTGCAGTCTGTTGCGTCTCCATCTCGGCCCGTTCGTTCAGCACACGCAAGGCTGCGCCTATCCAATCCGACTGGCATCACTGCCATGGAATGCTGAAGTCCACATTTTTCCCATTCAACAAGGAAAAACGGCCTTTCAAAACCAATCAGCTAGAAATGTTGCTTTGTTTTTATTTTCAACTGAACTTCCTGGAACCTATTATGAAGCTGTCAGGGATGTATATTTAGCTATGGCAACAGTGGGCCTCCGCGCCCACTTGCGCCAATGGTCATGTCACCTCTGATAAACAGAAAAACAATTGGTTATCCCCTTTGTCACCTTAAAAGAAAATGGCCGAAAGTGAGCAGGCCAAAAGACGGCCAATCACAGACAGAAGAAATGTAGATCTGACGAATACCGCACCATGGTTGATCAATTCCTCACTATTCTTTGTTGATACAAACTATTCGTTAATGTTATCATTTCAGACATAATTTTTGTAGGTCCTTCAGCAAACAAATAACATCTCTAGATAAGACAGTTCACCTAAAGCTGGTTCTACTTTACTGATCTCACTTTTTAAACCATAAATACAAGCTATATATCACATGAAAACTTGGAAAGTCTAGCTTTCATATTTGAGGATAAGATAAAAGTCATATTTATATTAGCAACAAAATTTGTTATTACTAGGGATGCACCGATACCATTTTTTGGAACCAATCCAATCCCGATACTGTGCCATTTTCAGGGTTTTTTTTTTTTTTAATATAATACAGTTTCTATAGTTCTGGTGATAAACTAAAATAATATATCTTGTTTAGTAAAAAAATAACAGACCTATAGGCCTACTGTACATGACAGATGGCACAATCTAACTAAAAACATGATGCTTGCTGTAAACTAGACTACAATATTTGAGCATTCATTTTGACATTGATCCAACCCAGGCTCATTCTGAGAACGTAGTTCCGGGGACGTTTCTGGAGACCGCGAAATACGTAGCCGGGGGTACGTACGGCTGCATTTCAGTTTTTTAAGCGAACGCTGCGGGGCGGTGTGACGCCGTTCCCTTTGGCGCTTGCCGGCCGGCGCTCACCTCCGTGTGGAGGGCTTTCCCGCTGCAACCAGTTTGTCCGGTTAACTCTTCGTGTTCTCTGGCGGACTCGAGGTGCAGAGAGGGGCTGACCACGTCGACGACGACCGGGTTCGAGTCCGGGGAAGAGCGGTTCCAGAAATCAGGTAAGAAAACAAAACAAAATCCAAAAAATGAAGCGAACAAGTTCGTCAGAGGGTGAGAATGTGGTCAAAATCCGAAAACGTGGTAAAAATCAGACGAGGGCTTTTTTTTTTCTGGACGGCTTTTGTGAATCGTCGTTGGTTGGGTTTAGGGACGGAGGAGGGTGGGTCAGCCAATTGGCTGGTCACACGGTCAATCATTCCGTCATCCAGGCAGACAGGCGAAAGGTCATTCGACAGCGGCCTCTAGCGGGTTTACGCGAGAACAGCGCGGGAAAAAGCGCGCACAGCGGCCTCTCGTGGACTCGCAAAAACAAAAACTGCAACAATACGTACCTCCCGGGACGTATTTCGCAGTCTCCAGAAACGTCCCCAGGACTACGTTCTCAGAATGAGCCTGGGTTGCATTGATCTGCTGTGGTCTAGCTTATGTCTTCTTAAACTCCTTAACAGCGTGTGTACCAAAACACAAACTGGTCTATTTAATAAAATATTAATATAAATAAAATTACAGTGAAATATTCAGAGTAGCCTATATTAGGTTAAATAATTTTCTGTTAATGACAATTCATATGCGCCCGTCAGTTTCTTTTATTAATTTAAAAAATGTAATCAATTTTTATTACTTTGACCACAATGAGCCAGGTTTACAAACTATTCGCAGCACTGAAAGTATTCCCCTCGGAAGAATAAACTCAGTCGAAATGATGAGAAAACAGAAACGCATTGCAAGAATAATTTTACACAGCGGCGCACATAGTGTCTCCGCAACCGGTGCATGAATGAAGCACTTGATGCCTCACTTAGACACAGTGCACAGCCCTCCAGTATATGCGGACACCAAAACAGCAGCACAAAGGGAAGAAATCAGTGTGTTGAGGATCAGTCCAATGTATTATTGAGCCTTTTTTAATTGATCATTTCAGATAGGCCTACTTTGTGTGAAGAGCAGGTAATAACCCTCTCTACTCCAGTTTTGCGAATGCGATCTGCTGCCGATCTACCAGACACCGCGCAATATGCCATTTTTCACATTAGACATCATACGATGCCAAATTGGTCGACATTGCCCAACCCTAAGGTGGACATAACACAAAATCTAAATTAAGTCATTTTAGCATGCCAAAGTCAAGTTTATGCGTATAAAATATGTTTTTTCAACAACAAAATTGTGACTAGTGAAAATTGCAAGTGGCTAGAAAAATTGGAAAACTACTAGCCACAGTGGCTGGTGATCAAACTAGTTAATTCCAAGCCCTGTATGGGTGTAAATGGTTACAACCATACAGGCTTTCTTCAAAATATATTATGTTTTCAACAGAAGAAAGAAAATCAAAAGTTTGGAAGTACTTAAGGGGGAGTAAAGTTTCATTTTTGAGTGAACTAACCCTTTAAGGGTATAATTTAAACGTATTATTGTGAATTAAGAAGACTAAAACGAGACTAAAATGCTCTGCTAATTTTAAAAAGGCAGATAAAATGACAATCAAATTATTTAAAAAAAATCTACAGGAACACAATCTTAGAGTGACAAAATTTGCAGACATATACCCAACGAAAAGAAGAGTGGCGTTTATTGGTTTGCTATATTGAGAGCAGACCCATATATCTGCGCTGTTGAGTTTGATGGAATCTGTGCATTGAGCCTAGGATTAGCCCAACCTAAACTTGACTAAACAGTAACAAGGCAGCCGACTGGTTCACAAGTTCAGCCGTCCCACCGCCCCAACACCCCCTCAAGCCCACTTTAAAGAAGAGAAACACAAGGCACACAGCGACTCTGTGCATGTTCCCAGGTCATAAATTCAGGGTCAAGATTTCATCACTCATAACCACTGCCAGTACTGCCAGTTTAGCAGGAATTTTTACAGTTTAAAACCAACAGAGGCTTATGTGCATAACTGGGATGGCTAAAGACTGACCTGTACATACCAGAGAAGCTTCATGGGGGGGGTTTGAGAGATGACAGAACAGCCACGTCAGTCAAAACACTACCACCAATTGTTACGGAGACAGACTGGTGCTAAACATACTATGAAGCGTTTTTATGTGGGTATTTAGTAGAAGCTCTTTTCTGCGCAACCCTCAAGGTCAACCTGTCATCTTTCTAAGGTCACTAAGACCAAGACTCTGATGCTGCTTCTGATAATGACAAGCTAAACCAGTTAAGTTAACTAAAAGACAGTTTAGATAATCGGTAATTTGTTTAATTAAGTCAGTTCAAGCTCGGTTGACTGTGCAATCACTTAAACTTGAGGCATTTAATATACCTGCCTTGTAATAAAATTATTACAAGAAAATTATCGTTATTCATTTTATTATTATGTATTACTAAATTGTTATATAAGTGCATATAAGTGAAAATAATAAATGATGATTGCTTTCATTAAATAAAAATCTTTTTTTACATTTAATTTAACCGCTACCTGAAAAAAAAACTTTGTTAAAATATATTTCAGAGCAAAAAAAATAAATGAATAAAACAAAATTATAAAACAAAATTTATATAATATTTGCGATGATTTTTCTAAATATAATACAAATCTAAATATTACATGACATAACTATAATTATAAATACACTACCATTGTAATACCATTCGGCCCTTTACATGTAAAAATGATACTAAATCAATAAATATTTTAATAAAAACAGTTACATAAATCAGATCTATTTAATATGAAGAAAAAAACAACAACATATGCAGTTCTTTTATTATTTAAATAATAATAATAATAAATTCCTATATATTTATTAAAAGTTATATTACAAAGGCCTATTGATTGATTTATTTATTTAATGAGAACAACACTGACAAACCAAATAAAAATTTTATGAATTTAATGAAGTTACAAGTTAGTCAGGCACAATTTATCATCACCATCATTATTAAAACAAAATAAAATAAAGAAATAAACAACTTATTTATATTTTTTGCATAAAGCTACATTAGTTAGACTAATTGTTTTATCATCATCATCATCATAATTAAAGCAACTTAACGTATATACATATATATTTTACAAATTCCATTAGTCAAGCCTAATTTAGCATTGTTATTATTATTAAAAAAATAATTCCACTTAATATATTTGTTTACATTTAGTTACATTAGTCAGGCATAAATTATTATTATTATCCTCATAGTCATCATCATCATTATCATCATTATTATTATTATTATCATTATTATTATTATTAAAATTAAATACAATTTCACTAACATATTTTTTTAATTAAGTTACATCAGTCAAGCCTAATTTATTTTATTATTATTATTATTATTATTATTATTATTATTATTATTATTATTGTTGTTGTTATTATTTAAAAAAATAATTCCACTTAATATATTTGTTTACATGTAGTTACATTAGTTAGGCATAATTTATTATTATTATTATTATTATTATTATTATTATTATTATTATTATTATTATTATTATTATTAAATACAATTTCACTAACATGTTTTTTTTTACATTAAGCTACATCAGTCAAGCCTAATTTATTTTATTATTATTATTATTATTGTTGTTGTTGTTGTTGTTGTTGTTGTTATTTTAAAAAAATAATTTCACTTAATATATTTGTTTACATTTAGTTACATTAGTCAGGCATAATTTATTATTATTATTATTATTATTATTATTATTATTATTATTAATATTATTGTTTTTTTATTATTATTAAAAATCTAAACACAACTCCACTTAACTTATTTATACTTTATACATTAAGTTACATTAGGCAGGCATAATTTATTATTATTATTATTATTATTGTTGTTGTTGTTGTTGTTGTTGTTGTTATAATTATTTAAAAAAATAATTTCACTTAATATATTTGTTTACATTTAGTTACATTAGTCAGGCATAATTTATTATTACTATTATTATTATTATTAATATTATTATTATTATTTTTTTTTTAATCTAAACACAACTCCACTTAACTGATTTATACTTTATACATTAAGTTACATTAGGCAGGCATAATTTATTATTATTATTATTATTATTATCATCATCATCTTCATTATTATTAGTAGTAGTTGTAATAGTAGTAGTAGTAGCAGTAATATCCACAACCATCATTACACCCAGATCTTCAAATGTTGTCAAGCCTTTTTCTATGAGTGAAAGGCTTAATTGTAAAAGCCTGGACAGCACCATGCAAGGGCAGTAAAAGAAGCGCGAGCACGTGGGCAGTGATGTTGGCACGCCAGAGCACCAGCAGGTCTATTTTACTTTCCGAGCAGTCATCACCTCCTTGTTGTCCCGGGTTGTTAGCACGTCCCCACCCACCCTCCTCCCGGTCAGCTGCGGGGGCTGAGCCTGAGCTGCAGTCTCCTGTCCCTGTCAGCGTGACGGCTTTTGTCGAAATTTGTAATCGGCGGCACTGATCTGATTCTATTTAAGAAGACCTCGTCAACAGGTTTAAAAGAATGACCGCACATGTCACCTCTTTCGATTGAATATTTATGCAGACCCCCCCCCTTCAAAACCAACGGCTGGCAGTTGTTTAATCATCTGAGAGCGTCTGTTTCTCTCCCGATGGCGACAAGAAAGTTTTGACCCGTGTCACCTTTACGATGAGCTCGGCTCTAAACTCAGCTGCCGGCCTAAAATAGGAGCTTTTTTTTTTTTTAATGCCAGGCCGCATGAATGTTATATTGACTTTGCCAGCGTTCTGTTCTCTGCCGACAGTGGGCAGCGAGCATAAGGCCTTTAATCGTACACTTGAGTTTTGTCACAGCGATTCAATGAAGAGTAATTGAGAGTGATGGCCGTCACTGGACAGCTTTCACGGACAGTGATTAATGAAGTGTCGATAACACACGGGCTCAACAAACAATATTCCATACATCTGTCAGATGTTTTATGACACAACTGGTGTCTTTTTTTAAAGAAGCGGTCCAGTAGTTGAAAGCATGAGGACATCCATTCAGGTGAGGAGTTCAGTCATTTTTGTTAGATGAAGAGAGCATAGTGTGAAAAAAGTTAGCCATAGTATTGTTGGATCAATTTCAAAACGTAAAAAAATGAAGTAGATTTTTTTTAGGTGTGACCCGTTGAAGTCATTTTTAAGCTTATCCAACTTCTTGTTTATAACTTATCCAACGTCTTTTTAAGACGGTTTTATTATTTCTTTATTCAAGTGGGTAAAAAAACTATGAGAAAGATCTCATTGATGGCCAGGCCAAGAGGTCTACAACACATATCTTTTAAAATAACAATCCAATTTAGTCTTTTAAACAATACAAGTTATGCATATAAAAACTACATACATTAAACAATTGATTGAAATTGTTTAGCACAAGTTTTAGCACAGAAAACTACAAATGTGTTGTTTTCATCCAAATGACTTGAACTTTGTTTTTGTAGTCTGAGAAATATCTGCAATAAATACAATATTTATAAAAACAAAAACTTGCATTTGAATACTAGTCAGTCAGCCACAGGCCTACACGGCACAATAAATAAATAAATAAATAATTAAAATAAATAAATAAATAAATAAATAAATAAATAAATAAATAAAAACACAATAGTTCTGTCTTGTTCTCCAAATACAGCCTCTTCACCCTTCTGTATTACTTGACCCACATAGAGTGACAGCAGATCAATAAACTCACTCCAGTCTGACAAATATTGCAGCTGTTAGACAACATAATGTACGTTTAAGGCTTTTTTTTAAGTCCAGAATGTAGTTGTTTACATGTTTAAGCAGTTTATTTATTAGGGCAGTGCCTATTTTAAATATTTGTATTTTTTAGATACGCGTGTCGGCATCCATCAGCCTGTCATACTGAGCAGAGCAAAGACGGTTGATGTTCTGCCACAAAATGGCAACAGAGACCACATAATAAGCCCTTAAAGGAGAAAAACTCAGTGTAATTTCAAACTACAGCTGAGCAAATCATTATAAAACAGGTAAGTGACTTTCTAAATCGAACTCTCTTTCTGCTGTAGCGCTGTATTTATACCATAGTCTTGTAGTGCTTCTGTTAATGTTTACGGTTTATCTGGTAATATCCTGATTGTAACAGAGAAATACTTGAAAATGTCTCTAGACTGACGGCATTTAATGTTGTTCAGGCTTATAATCTTAAAATGTCAGCAAAATCACCGGTTTTGTCATCACTTTAGACATTACGCTAGAGAATCATTGAAATACTAGCTCTAAAGTAATGTTTGTGAAGTAGCAACGATTTCTGCTGTTCTGACGTCAGCTGCAGATGTTAATGAATGGTGGAAAAAAGTAGTTACTTGTATAAAATAATTTTTAGACTCTCCGTGTTCGATTTTCTTTTTTAAGTACACGATTATGCCATCAAACTGTTGTATAAATGCAATATCAAACTCATTGGTATGCTCATGAGTATGAGGAGACACTGACTGGAGTGCACGTATAGTAAGATCAGGTCTGTAGTTGTTTCTGAAGTAAATCTGAAGTAAATTTTTTCCTGTGATTTAGATGTTTTGGATTACCAACTTAAGCATGCGAGTACAGAATAACGCAGTGTACAATATTCCTCAGTAAATTATGCAGTCACAGCCTCCACCAGGTCCTAATGCCTGCCCGTTAACATGACTGATCAAATGCTTATGATAATGTATCAGTATCTACTCTTTCAATCATGATTTCATTTATTTATTTATAATAGGGCTGCACAATATATGGTTTGACCATCTACATCACAATGTGTGTATCTACAATAGTCACATCTCAGGATTGGATATTTTATTAACGATTTAAAGATAAAGTAATTATTTAAACATTTTTTTAAATAATTTATACAACGATGACCATGTTATTTTATGTTTAATTGATCTTCCCAATCTATCTATATGAATGAAATCTTGCCAAATAGAGCCATTCAGAAATTGTATTCATATCACAATATATACAGGAAAACATTTTAAAAAAATAAATAAATAAAAAAATTCCAGATTTTTCCAATTTCGCGCACTCCTAATTTATAATATAACCTCTAAGTAGACTCCCACTGGGTCCTAGTGCCTGCCCTATGAGAAGTTTACTGCTGTGTGACACTAATAAAATTTAAAGGTAAAAAATGTTTGCTGCAGCTAATAACTAAGCATCAAATGGGGTCATAAAATTACAAGTCTGATATAAATTTATAGTAAGAAGCGAACACTTCTGGGGAATCAAAATCTCAAATCTGACTATGTAAATTAAACTGTAAATTAACAATTCTCAAAAACACATGCCTACTATTCAGCAAGGTGCAAACCAAAGAAATAGGTGAAGTCCTTCATTTCTGAAGTATTTACATTTAATACAACCCTTTTTGTTTATTTTCTGAAATAGCTAGCCATTTAAACAACTATAGCGTGAAATATACTACTGTGAAATAAAATTACTCACTGTGAAATAGAATTTTTGTCGTAACGCTTACCCACTACTGCTCTATCATAATCAGCCTGATTTTCTGGGAATTACAACTGTTTTGGAAAGTCTGATGGCATTTGCTCGCTGGATTGAAAACTTCTGTCGTGTAGCTTTAAATGATGTGATCAAAAAGAAGCTTTTAGACCTCCCTTGTATCTGTGAGGTCTTCTTGTTGAGAGCGATTCCTTTAAACCACAAATGTTCGTTCTAGGGCCAGAGAGAGCAGCTACTACAACAATTTTTGTATCAAATTAAGTGACAGAAATTCTAGCAGCTCACCTAAAAAGTTAGACACCTCTGAAATGCTGTAAATAGGAGTTCCATACATACTACACAGAATTAATGTTAAGCAGTTGGGACTTATGTAAACATTGAAATCATACAGTACTATTGCAAAGTGGGATTACAAACTCAAAGGTGTAGTGACAGCCGCATTTAGCTGCAGTATGTATGTGTGGCAAAGTGTGTTTGATCAGTTCTGAATAAGACACGATTCCTCTCGATCCTCTGCCTGCACTTTAATCTTTATCCAAACACAGCTTTGTCTTCATGATACAATACTTCAGTGACATAACACTGAAAATGGGGCTGAATAAAATACGAAAAATGAAATGGCAATTCACTCAACAGTGTATTAAATCAAACTACATAATAAAGCTGCACGATTCTGGCTAAAATAAGAATCACTATTTTTTTTTCGCTTGAAATCAAGATCACAATTTTCTCACGATTCTGTAGATGTAAAATAAAGCTTAATATGAGACGGCTATTATTATTGTTATTTCTCAAACATATGGTAAAGCAACAAGACTAATATTCGCCCTAGGTGCAGGTCTATTGTTGGTTAAAATGCAAAATTTTGTATAGACTTGGAATGGTGGACTTGAAATTTGTCCTGGTTGTTAATTCCCAGTAAAATGATTACATCAGAATACAAATATTCATAATTCTAAAGTTTCTAAATTATTATGTACGAGACATTATTAGACCATTTTTTCTACTGGTAAAATGAAACATTTGTCATTATCAGATTCCCTCTTGCATTATATTCAACATTCTATGGGCTAGATTAGTTATACTGACACTGTAAACATTTATTGTCGTGTACAACACTCTGTGTTCGCTATGAAAAAAAAACATAGCAAATGCTTGTCGAAATCGTAACTCTAAAATGCAATATGATCATTTAAATGATGTGCGCGCTTTTGGAGCGAGACCAGGTCTGCAATCTGAGGTGAAATTTGTCCTGTGATTTAGATGTTTTGATTACCGACTTGATATAAAGCACGTGAGTACAGAATAACGCAGTGTACAATATTCCTCAGTAAGTTAAGCAGTCACAGCCTCCACCAGGTCCTAATGCCTGCCCGTTACATGGCTGATTAAATGCTTATGATAATGTATCAGTATCTACTCTTTTAATTATAATTTAATTTATTTATTTATAATAGAGCTGCACAATATTTTTATTGACCATCTATATCGCAACGTGTGTATCTATCTGCAATAGTCACATCGCAGGATTGGATTATTTATTAACGATAAAGCCATTACTAAAATCTTTTACTTTTAAATAATTTATACAAGGATGACCATGTTATTTTATGTTTAATTGATCTTCCCGATCTATCTATATGAATGAAATCTTTCCAAATAGATCTATTCAAAAATTGTATTCATATTGCAATATATATTGCAACAAAAAAATTATAATATTTTTTTTTTATTATAAATAATAATCTCAATAATCAGATTTTTCCAATATCGCACAGCCCTAATTTATAATATAGCCGCCAAGTAGACTCCCACTGGGTCCTAGTTCCTGCCTTATGAGAAATTTACTGCTGTGTGACACTAGCAAAAATTTAAGAAAAAGAGTTAGTTCCATCTAAGAGCAATGAACACAGGGCGGGCCATTTTTATGGATACATCTTAATAAAATGGGAATGGTTGGTGATATTAACGTCCTGTTTGTGGCACATTAGTATATGTGAGGGGGCTCATGAAAGAATAAAGTTACATTAAAACCAAGCACACAATTGTTTTTCTTTGTGAAATTCCCAATAGGTTTGATGCGTCACATGACCCTCTTCCTATTGAAAAAACAAAAGTTGGATCAAAGATGGCCGACTTAAAAATGGCCACCATGGTCACCACACATCTTGAAAAGTTTGCCCCCTCACATATACTAATGTGCCACAAACAGGACGTTAATACCACCAACCATTCCCATTTTATTAAGGTGTAAATGGCCCACCCTGTATATAAAACAATGTGAAGACTTGTGCAACAGCCTTTATGCTTCTCTCCTGACCCTGAAAATAGAATTGGCTGAATCGTAGAAAAGCTGGATTAAGATAGTGTGTAGGGTCGAATCAAGATTGCGACCTTTTTTTTTTTTTTTTTTCGATTAATTGTGCAGCCCTACTACATAACATACAGATTGTATAAAAGAACACACGAAAGAACACATATAATAGATCCAGAAAGGTACAGAAAGCAACTGCAACACCAAGGAGTCAGAATTGATTCAGAAGTCTCATCTGCTCATAAAACTGTGGCTGTTGTGAGAATGCTATATTGGTGACACTGAGGGAGTGTTTGTCCTAGCATTGATAATACGAGAATGGTTGAAATTTTATTCGTCAATAAGCCTGTCAATCTGTGTGTGTGTGTGTCTTGTGGAGCAAGGAGTGAAACAAGACAGTTGGACTTAAATGCGCACACACACAAACACACCGATGCCTATTTAATTAGAAATGTGTATTAGAATGTTCGTGGTCACAGGGTCCTTATGGGGCATGAAATAACAAGCAGCTGTGTTCAGGGTGTGTGTGCGCGTGTGTGTGGAGAGGTTTATTAGCTCAGTCCATAAAGGCAGTCTGGGATTCGCACAGGGACGCCCTAGGCTTAAGATCTGAACGCCACACAAGCAAGGCGCTGCCTCTGAAATACTAATATTGGCCCTTATTTCTGCAAACCCCCCATCCCAGACCATTCCCCCTCTACCAGGGCTTAGTCTGCTGCTGGTCTGCTGTGCGCTTTGATTTCTCCAGTCTAACAGCCTTGCAAAAAGAGAACCCGCTCAACATCAGAAGTGTCAATAAATCGGAGTAACCTCTACTTTAGCTCTAAAGTTACACTTCTCTATGAAATCAGACATTGTTAATCGCCCAACTTTTCTATTTTGCCTTTACTGACCATACTGGTTAGCTTTACAGATGCACAAAACCATAAAGAAAAGTGACTACGTTTGCATGGACAGCAGTAATTGAATTATTTGCCTTAATCTGAATAAGACAATAGTATTATTGAGGTGTTTATATGAGTTGCTTTTTGAATGTTCCTTTCAAGATCCCGTTTTACATGCTATAACACATAATTCGATTAACATCGTCGCATCACCTCGTTATCCACATTTCCTCCACAATTTCATGTAATTTCAGGTGCTTCATTTTTTATTTGTCAACTTTAACTGCAGTTTGGCACTTTCACTTTCATTCAGGAACATTTCATTCATGGCCCCTGGAGTTGTGCGATTAACTGAAAATACAGTTTTGATTTAGATTTTTGGCTTCTAACGCTTATGAAAAAACATTCATCGAAATAAAATGAATATTGCATCATATACCGCCCCCTTTCCAGTTGTACACATTTGTTGCTCTGCCAAGCTCAGTTTCACGCGAAACTGACTAAAAGCATGTACTGTAATGTAACGTTTGCAGCACGGGATGCGCATCATTCATTGGTGTACATTCGAATCATTCATGTTTTTAAAAGCGCGAACGAGATTGCAGCTGTTGTGTGTTTGTGCTCAGCCTCAGAGACCAGCAGAGCACACACATCTAAAGTCATCTTAATGTGAGCGCTTTAATTGTCAAATACGTGCAAATTTGTGTCAAAACGCGATGTTTATTGATCATTCATATAATCCTCATTTATGTAATAAAGAAAGGAGTTGAAATGGCTGTGATTTCAACTGTTAAAAAAAAAATGTAAAACTGCTACAGAAAAAAATCCATAACCTGGTTAACAGTATGTTTCCTTAATATATATACGGCAAATAATCGTAAATGGACTCTCCCAGATTTCCCTGCATGGCACATCACCTTTTATGCTTTTTGTTGACATTATTATGGATCTTTTAAGTTGTTTCCCCATCAGTTATGTACATTAGAGATTTATGTTACATCTAATGTTGATAAACAATGTATATTTCATGACTTTATGCGTGTTACCACACAGGTGTTTATTAGCTGTGTGAATGACACTGAGCACCTTCTTTACACTGATACACTTTTCTGCTTGTGGGAAAAGTTGTTTGTGATGAGCATTGGTTCATTATGTAACACTCATATGGCTGTGTTAACCTGTCTAACTCTGTAACAAAAGATGTTTGGATGTTGGTAATTCAAAATACAGACATATTACATCTATAAATTAATGAAATACGGTAGTTTACTGTAAAAAAAAGAAATTATTTTTACGGTTTGTACCTTATTTTTAACAGTAAAATACTGGCAACCACAGCTGCTGTTTTTTTACCATAAATTTTATGGATTTATTTTGATACAGTGCATGTGAAAGTGAAACCATAAATCAGAACTGTACTGCTCTTAAAGTGACAGCGCAGAATATTCCTGCTGCTGACTGTTTTTTATCATTATTAATCAAACAAAATGAGAAAAATCACTGAACTGAAGATGCTTAAAGCACAGTTTTTCATTTTTTATTCTTTTGTATTTATTTTCCTTTTCTTATTTACAGGGAGGAAAATAACTGTATATATACAGTTGAAGTCAGAATTATCAGCCATCCTGAATTATTAACAACTACAATCAGCATACTCTACGTGTCTGAAAGGGCACCTAGGTTACCCCTTTTTTCAGATTTAATACTGAAAAAAGTCTTTTGTGTCTCCAGAATGTGTCTGTAAAGTTTCAGCTCAAAACACCCATCAGATTTTACATTATACCTTTTATAAGATTCTATTTTATACATTTTTGCACCGGGTGGCGGATTTGATGTACTGCGCCTTTAAGGCTAGTCCTCCCCGCCCACCGTTTCTACGTGCCTTTCTGCGTGCCTTAATCTCCTCTCTTGGCTGTGTCAGACAACAGACAGACATAAAGAAAGCAGATCTCACGTAGCGTTTGTGAGAAATACTACAGTAAGAACTTTACCAATGAGTAATTGATGCATTTGTTGTGTTGAGTCAACTTAACGACGAATCACACACAATATCGTTACAAAGTTCACATGCACACACACAGATACACACACATACACAGCGCAGCAAACACACACACAGACCGCGCGCGTTTAGCTTTGCACTCTATTAGCACGCAAATGTGACAGGATACAGGTTAATCTCCACTACTGTATGTATATCTGTTATATTAATGTACAAAATAAACCTGATTGAACATCCACAAACCAGGATTGAAGCATCTTCTTTTATAATTGTTCTGACACGTGGCTGTGCTGATGAAGTAAAACTGAAGTAAATCACTGTAATTCATTACACACATGCTCTGTTTTAAAACATTTTAAACTTGTAAAACTCACTCTTGATCACATTTGATGATCCTAGCAAATTGAACACACCTTTTATTCCCGGTTGCTTTGCGTTCGTCCTCTCTTGTTGATCTGATTATAAACGTGACTACCGGGACACGTTAATACGCAGCTGTCAATCAATTCGGTGGGCGGGGGGACCGCACTCCTTACGTCAAGTTGCAGTCGATCTGAAAACCGCTCCAATTGGTCCACCGTTTTTATGTTGTTAAATTGAAAAAAAAAGGACTGGGTGTGTTTATTTCACCCCAAAAAGACTACACAATATAATACACTATGCCTACACATATGTCTGTCCAAACAGCTTGAAAAGTAGATTTTTCACCATAGGTGCCCTTTAATTTGATTTCTATTTAGTTTGATTATGACTTTAGTTGGATTAAATTAATAAAAAAATAAAAAAATAAATCGCTGTTTACGTGGGTGACTCTTAATAAGAGTATTCTCTTAATGCTATTAAAATCTGATTATTGGTGTCCATGTAAACATACTTACTGGTAATACTTGTTTGCACCCACCAAACAGTCATAACTTGAGCCAGAACATTAAACAAAGAGATTTGGATTAATTGCCAAAAACGATTGCAATTACAGCTGTTCAGGTTTGGTTATTTCAAATAAAGATATTTAAGTTCCACTTTTTCTATGACTGAATTTGGATTTACTAGATTTAATACTGATACGGTTTTCAAGTGCCAAACATTAATTCATTAAAAAAATAAATACATCTTGTAATTTCATCTTGCAAGTTTTATGCGTCACTGCTAAACCAAGCTACCACTTGACTGACTGACTCAAGCTTTTGTCTGATAGAATAAATAGTATTTCAGATAGCATTCAATATTAATAATAATTTACATTCATTCCTTTTCTTTTCGGCTTAGTCCCTTTATCTAATCTGGGGTCGCCACAGTGGAATGAACCGCCAACATATCCAGCATATGTTTTCAGCTGCAATCCATCTCTTTAAAACATCCATACACACTCAAACACTACGGACAATTTAGCCTACCCAATTCACCTGTACCGCATGTCTTTGGACTGTGGGGGAAACTAAAGCACCTGAAGGAAACCCACGCGAACGCGAGGAGAACATGCAAACTCGACACAGAAACGCCCACTGACCCAGCAGAGGCTTGAACCAGCGACCTTCTTGCTGTGAGGCGACAGCACTACCTACTGCGCCACCGCGTCGCCCTAATAATAATATTCATCTACACAAATATTTATTTATATTTACCAATCTCAATTTACATACTGCATATAGACTCAGTCTTAGGTCAAATTGGGGTCATTAACTAATTTTTTTTAAAAAGCACCCCGAATTGAATATCGACTCACTATTTACCCATCTTCAAGTGGTTACAAGTGTTTATTTCTTTTGTTGAGCAAAAAAATAAAATATCCTGAATTACAAGTTTTCAGCATTCTTCCAAATATCTTCTTCTGTGTTCAGCAGAACAACAAAACCAGTCTGGAACAAGTGAAGTGAGAATAAATGGTGACAGAATTTTAGTTTTTGGGTGAACCATACCTTTAACTAATATGCCACATATTATATATACAAAACAGATTAATTTATGATTATTCTGTGAACAATTTGCTTTAAGCAGTCAAGAACTTTAGATCTGACTCAACAACAGGCAAATGCTTTAATCCTAAGTCTTAACTTGGCACCTTACTGGTTTACTGGATTGTGAAGAGGACACAAGAACACCTCTTATGGATATTCTCTGTCATGACAGGAATACAGATGGGCTTTCTTCAAAACTTCTGATCAGATGCGAAACCACCACACTGGCATGAGACACCAACAATATACAGCTGATAAAAACAGAAGACAACTGAGCCTCATAGCCTTTGCTAAATTTACCCTAACCTCTTGTTGGTTAAACATAGCAACAGGGCGATTTGCACATTGCAAACTAGCAGAAAGTGTAGATACCTGCTCATTTTGTCAGTCCTGGATATGCAGACTGTCCCGTCAACATGTCACCACAACAAGAGCTACAGGGGGTGAAGGCAGGAGGTGTTGAAACGGCCCAAAACCCACCTTAATACCCTTCAGTTTATGAATGTCCACGGCTCTCAATGTGGACTTATGGGCAAGTGGGCTCTCCTTCTGCAGTAACAAAGCGAGCAGGCGTCAAGCACAAGTCTCCCAACCCTGGACCAATTACCACCTCATAAGAATATGCTTAACAGAACATTAAAGAACAATCCAACACAGGAGGACAAAAACACTCAATCCTTTGGCCAATTATGGCTGGCATCTCACATTAGGAAAGTTCAACAGACTGTACCTCAAAATGTACAGTGTATTATACCTATATAGGTTTTGTTTTAATAAAAATAACCACTGAAAGAATATAAATAATAACAGGATTACCATTGTTTTCGCCAGCAAAAACATATCGTCTTTCATCTCACTGAAAAAACACCTTACATGAGCTTATGGTGTCTCAAAGCCAGTTTGAAGGACATTTCACGCTGCATACAAACAGTGCTTTCAAATCAGCAGAATGTCTGTTTACATGAGAGTAATATTAATTCAGAAGGCAGAAAGTAATTAAGCAGTCTTGTTTGCTAATCATCATCTGCTGCGCTGATGAGGGATTACCGCGGACCTCACAACAAAAGCTGCCAGTGTAACTTGAGTCAATTTGCATGTCTTCGCCACTCTCTATAGAAGGAGCTCGACTATTTTAAGAGCCTCGAGTACAAATCAAGTTTTCTTCAATCCTGTGCAGATCAGTGCATTTTGGTGATGACAGAGGGTGACAATGAGGCAAAGACAAATGATTGCTCAAATCATATATTCATATATTAAAAAAAAAAAAAAACGTAATCACTACTAGGCATGGGACGATAACCATTTTAAAAGTATAGCATGGTTTGGAAAAGCCTATGTTTTAAAACCAACAAAATGTTCTATTACAGTATATTGTTTCTATAAGATTTTTTTGTTTGTTTGTTTTTTAGGACAACAGTCTTTCCAACAGAAAAGATATCTAAAGATGCCATTTTAAATTGTAAAGAAATCAGCGTTTTTGAAACTAATGAAGACAGCAGAAGTCAATGGCTGTGTCCAAAATTGTCTACTACTCAGTAGGTAAAGCATTTGAATATGAATGTACTATAAAAATTGTAAAAGTACGTTCTATACCAAAGTTTTCTGGAGAAATTGCTTGTTTTAAAGTTTTATTAATTAGCAAAATATTTCTTTTGCCTTCTATTATTATTCTTTTATTTTTCTACATCATTTTATATAAAAAAAATAAAAAATAAATAAAAAAGCAAAACATTATACTTGTGTGTGTGTATATATATATATATATATATATATATATATATATATATATATATATATATATATATATATATATATATATATATATATATATATATATATATATATATACACATACATACATACATACACACACACACACACATATACATACATATATACATATATACATATAACTAAAAGTGCCCTTCTCAATCAAATCAGTGTCAATCAAATTAATAACTTAGAAGACATACTGACTACGTTTACATGGACATCTGCAATCTAGTTATTTGCCTTAATAGACAATAATATAATTAAGGCGTTTACGTTAAGTGCTTTATGTAAGAGTTTACTGTAATTTTGGGTTACTTTAACTGCAGTTTGGCAGTTAACTCATGAACATTTCATCCATGTCCCCGTGACAAACTGGGGTATTAGACGTAAATAAGGAGTAAGGACTGGTGAGAGTGTTATGGTATTTAACAACGCATGCTGAATGGAAAGAACAAAACGTCCGCATTTTGCGATGTGTGTGTGTGTGTGTGTGTGTGTGTGTGTGTGTGTGCGCGTGTGTGTGCGTGTGTGTGTGTGCGTTTACTGACAGTGGATCTTGTCGGAAAATATGGTGAAAAGTCCTACATGACGGTAATAGTTATATTGCGGTGTTTACTTTAATAATGCCACTAATATATGCATAGTCCACGTCTTAATTCTACTTCTAATTAGTTCAGTTATGATTTTAGTCGGATTAAGGTAAAAAAACAACAACAAAAAAGCTGTTTCGAGCTTCTGTAGGCCTACAATTCAAAATTCATGTTTAACTGAATAAACAGTTAGTAAACACAAGTATCTTATTGAGCATAATTTATTTTCATTATCATAGTAGAACAGTTTCTCAAGCAGTTTGTGATGCATTTTGGAAACAGGAGATGAGCCCCTGGTCTAATCTGCCACCCGTCTTGAGAAACCCATTTTCAAAGACTTACTTTTAGTCATAATTTGGGTAGCACACATATTCTGAATGCCTTCGGCAAAATTCTAATAAGCTATTTTAAACTAGATTCATCTAGATTATTTACAAGATTACAGAGCGATTAATCTAGAGTAAAAAAAACTTATCTATGCCTACAGCACATGTCTTTGGACTGTGGGGGAAACCGGAGCACCCGGAGAAAACCCACACCGACACGGGGAGAACATGCATACTCCACACAGAAATGCCAACTGACCCAGCCGGGGCTCAAACCAGTGACCTTCTTGTTGTGATGCGATCGTGCTACCCACTGCGCCACAGTGACGCCCAATAAAATATATCATCATCTGTAAAAATGTCATCTCATTCACTTGAACCCAGTCTTATACGTCATCTCATCTTGTAGGATGTGTTTTGGTCACACTCCTATTTACTACTAATTACAGAAATTGCTTTGCTGACAAAATGCACATGACAATCACCTTCGATTAAATGTGCAGCCCTACATTTTTATAGAAATCATGACCAATTTTGATCAATTTAAATACGTACTTATTTAATAAATAAAAAAAATTGGAATTTGCTAAGGACACATTTATTTAGGGTGCTTTCACACCTGCTTTATTTAGCTCGGTTGAACCACACTAGAGTTTGTTTTTCCTCTTGGTGCGGTTCATTTGGGCAAGAGTGAATGTAGCAATCGTACTCGAGTGCGCACCGAAAGCGGACCAAAAAAGACCTCCTTGAAGACGTGATTTTGGTACACTTTCAAACAAACCTTGGAGCGGTTAGTTTGTGGTGAGAATATGATCCGAACTAAAACAGACCCGACCGCAAAAAGGACTGAACCTTTTTGGACTAATCCAGCTGCCGTAGGCAGATGCGATGTGCATTATGGAACGTGGAGGAAAATATTTGTTGACGGCACTTTGCCAACAAAACCGAGAGAGAGAGGGAAAAACATTAGCTGATGGATCAAGGTAATATTTCCGGAAGATGACCATGTCGCAGTTTAGCTAAATTAATACAAGCCTCCTCCTGAAGTGACGTGCGATGCACCTTCACCATTTGCAATGTAAATCTGAAATGTATTGTTTGTCTAAAGTGATGTATACAAACTATATAGTATATTATGACCAGAGATACAATCAGCTAACACAGTTGTCCCTCCATAGTAAAAAGCAACATTTTGAGTCTGCTGGTTTTGTTTACTTGCGGGAGTTCCATTGGCATTTTCCCACACATCAATTCTGACCAATCAAAAACCAATTTAGAAAATATGTTCAACAACATCTGGCTAATGAGTGATGTGGATTTTGTCAGAAGACTGCATTTTGGTTCTTTTCAACTGGTTCAGACAAAAGCAATCAGTGTGGTGTGAAAAGGATACAAAGACGGCAGAAAATGCTATAATGTATCATTTACTGCCCTTGGTCCGAACCAAATGAAGCGAACTACAGATGTGAAAGCACCCTTAGTTATGAAATTATTAGCATATTTAAATATGAAGTGAGTTCTTTTTACCTTTAGGTTTGCATACATTTTTAATGTTCTTCTTTAAAGAATGGGTTGGTAGGGTTAGATGTTTAGGTCAGGGGTGTGGACAAGCTGCACGGAGTCAGTCGGATTGTCACGCTCCATCTTCTTGTCCTTTGTTCCTGTCAACATAAGCACCACACCAAAGCCACCTTCACCTCCTCTATGCACATGTACTGCTGCCCTGTGAGCCTTTCTTAGCACAGTATGATTAATAGTTGTGTGCTAGGCCCCTCCATGCACTCAGCACATTGTTGCGAGGCTCTGAAAAAGGACAACAGTTGCATCCCCACCTAACGCCGAGCCTAAGCCCTGACTGTCAGTCCCCGGTTAGAGCACAGTTAACTGGCCAGATTTACAGCTACTAACCAGTGCTGGGTTGCTGCTTGGCAAAGAGGAGACAAGCATCCATCATCACGACTTATAGAGCATTTTATTGCAATAGGACAGAGGCCATGATGAGCACGCTGCCACCCTAAAGTGACACCAGTACAATGCTGGGGGTGTTAAACTTACCACAGGGACGGATGACTTACGTAGGAAGCATGTACTGTGGATTTACAGAGCTAAAGTAACACTTCAACACACCTTCGGGAAAGTATCTGCATGACTTCAAGCAATGCATTTCATTACTCAAGCTCAGGTTCTGGAGATACAGTAGGTCTTTGCTCCACACTCTACAGTAACACAACAAAAGGAATTGGGAAGAAAAATAAGAAAAGTATATTGCTCTAGATCTAACAAACTCTAACTAACAGGACTTAATTATAAGTCAATAATCAGGCATCAAACATGTCACGTGAACATGACATTTCTAACAATCGCAATAGGCCACATATATGAATCATGAATGATGCAAAAAAAAAAAAGTTTGTAAACCTAATCTGATGTAAAATGTCGTTCAACTTTATGTATACCGAAATACCTTTGTGACCAGTGACAGGTGAAGTGAACATCACTGATCTTATCCCCGGGCCACAAATTAAGGTCTGGGAAGGTGAATGCCTGGTCTGATGAGTCTATATTTCTGCTGCGACATTCGCATGGTAGGGTCAAAATTTGGCGTCAACAACATGAAAGCATGGATCCATCCTGCTTTGCATCAATGGTTCAGGCTGGTGATGATAGTGTAATGGTGTGGGGGACATTTTCTTGGCACACTTTGGGCCCAGTAGTACCAACTGAGCATTGTGCTACAGCCTACCTGAGTATTGTTGCTGACCATGTCCACCCCTTTATGACCGCAGTGTACCCATATTCTGATGGCTACTTCCAGCACAATTACACACCATGTCATAAAGCGCAAATAATCTTAGACTTGTTTCATGAACATGACAATGAGTTCACTGTACTCAAATGGCCTCCAGTCACCAGATTTCAATCCAATAGAGCACCTTGATGTGGTGGAACGGGAGATTCGCATCATGGATGTGCAGCAACTGCATGATGCTATCATGTCAATATGAACTCAACATGTTGGAAGCAGAAGAAATGAAGAGGAATTAATTTTGAGGAATCTTTTATAAGACCCAATTTGTTATGGCAAGGTCATTTGGTCAGTTTTAGCAAGGCATAGAGGTTACCCCACGTTTAGCTGTGGTGAGAACTTAAGAACAGTGGTCCTAGAAAAGACTAACCACAAACTGGTAACAGGTTGTTGGGCATCCAAGAAAGTTGGCAACAAGGGCTATCAGTCTGTTGCAAGCCAACAAAAGGTCATGTATGTGTGCTCCACTTAGGTTGTGCAGAGCTATGACTAAAACAAGCTCAGTGTGTGAGGTTCTGGGCAATGTTCTATTAGGTCTCTTTTCCACCAAGTGGTATAATTCCCCTGATCTGGGTAATATTTCCACTGCAAATATGCTTGCCTGGTTGTAATGTTGCAATCGAAGTCATTCTCGCTCAAAGAAGAAAGCAAAAGAGGCCGTTCACATATCACTTATTTTACAAACGCATATTCATTATTTTAAATGTAAAATTAGAATAATACAGTGAGGAAGCAGTGTAAACAACAATAGAAGATAGCTGATCCTGTTCTTGGCATATGGCTGTTTGTGTCAAGAAGATGACAGGTTTTGTTTGATCATGGTTCATTGCTGTGTTCCGTCACTGTATTATTATTACTGTGTTGGTCTGATGTACATTTAAAAATGACACTTTCTGTGTTGTTGATCTGCTGGTTAGCTCAAACAGTAGCCCTTGACAAAGTATGCCAAAATGGTTCATTATTTTGGTACCTTTTATAGTGGAAATAGTGAAACAGGCCATTAGGAAACCCTGAGTCAGGTCATTTTTAACCTCTTCATGACAATGGTGTTCACTGGTGAAAGAGGCTTTTTTTCAGCATTTTTTTTTTTTGCACCCTGCCACAATGCACAAAATATTTAGAAATGTTTAAAGAATGTGATGGTGAAGATTTTAAAGGGTTGCACTGTTGTTCAATGGTGACTCCACCTAACAACCTCCAGATTAAAACAACAAACTTATGACCACTACATCCTCAAACAATAAAGACACAATAGTCTATAATCAAAATGAGAAAGGCAATTTTAAACAACAAAATGCCAAAAATTGTCTACCATCTTTAAACTTATCATTTAAACTTGCCAAGCAATTTCATCATACTTGTTACTTCAAATCCTACAGAATTCCTCCACGTCATTTATGTTGCTATAAGTCATTGGTGGGAATTATGCAAACTGTGAATAAGACTGAATGTGTCCCCCATTTATGAATAATTGTAATTTATTAACACATGTTTAACTATACAAGTTAAACATGTTTAACTGAGGTTAAAGCATTTTTGAATCCAAAAGGAAGTTTTTGGGGAAAGTACATTTTATACTAAATTACACAATTTACTCATAGATTGATGAAAATTTCATGAAAAAGCCCTACTGCTCAGAGACATATGCTGTGTCCCAATTTCGCTTACTATTCATCTTAAATAGTATTTCAAAATAGAATTAGTATGTCCCAAATTGTAGTATGTTGAAAAGAGTATGCCAAAGGTTGCCAGATGGTCTACCATTTCCGCTGTAGAACCGTCTATACTCTATCCGCTGATATTGCCCACAGTACATTGCGCGTTGGATGTGAATTCGATTAGAACTACAAAAGCATGTGAGAAGTGTAAATAGACTACAAACATGATGGACACATGAGACCAAGTAGAGAGGCTTCAGTAAAGATGTTTGTATGACTGTTAATAAAATTTATACAAAGACGTGAGATTTCTCTGCATGAAAAACTCATGAATGGGAGATTAACCTGCTGCTGCTACTTCTCCAATAAGGTAGGAAATTAAATATGACAGAAATGTGGATGATGTGATTATTATTGAGAGGGCTCATAACTAGGGCCAGACGGAATCTGCGGACGTTTTTTGATAATTCTGCGCAGAATTTTGGTAAAAATCTGCAGATGTCTGCGGAATTATTTTGGGAGCATCAAAACTAAAATCTTAATATGTGAAATAAAAAATAATATTTTTTTTACTTTTATTTAATGTTTCAAAATGCAAAGCCAATTAGATTCACTTTATTTGGTAAACAAAGCAAGTCTCTAATATAATATATCTACTAAAAGACAGAAAATATTACTGTACAAACTGCATTGTACATAAATCAGATCAACATTTTCATATTAGTCAATAATATTACTGTAATTTAAAAATTGAATACATATAGACTTACACACGTGTACACAGTAAATAAACAATCAATGATGGGCTAAAAATCTGCAGAATTCTGCGCGCGCAGATTCCGTGTGGGTCTACTTATAACTAAGCAACGATCTTCTGTTACACACTCAAAAGTACTGTTCCTTCACAAAAAAGTACATACTTATGAATGTGAATTGGGATGCAGTCAAGTGTCTTAATCTTATGCCTCTACCTAAAGCCAAAAGCTTCTGTGTCAGACTTATCAAGGGTTGTTGTAACCATACACTGAGTCAAATATGGACAAACCCAGCATTCTAATTATTTTATTACTATTAAATTTTAATTTACACATTTTACCCCTAATGGTTGGGTTTGTCCATATTTGATCCAATATTGGGCTACAACCACCCAGCACTCAAAAATAGAATATAGTTTTAGTCACTAAAATGGTGAGATTTCTTGATGTACAAGCCAAAGATATTTCCTCATCATGACAATTACTTAGGCCTGTCAACGAATCAAAGTAATGAGCCATGTGCGATATCGCTTACAAGGTTAAATGATTAGCAAGTGTTCTCTTCTTATCTCTCATTAAGGCGGAAAGATCAATGCGGCAAAGATGATCCAAGGACAGTTGAGAATTGTTTTGTGATGGAAACCTAGGACGGCGGATTCGGCGTAATGGAAGGAGGCCACTCTCCTCAGGGGACAGCAGTTGTAAATTCCTTCCAGTGAACCTCTCACTATTCAACAGGTTAGGCTTCGGTCTCATCTCTCTGACATTCACATGGAGACAGTAACCCTATAAACTTTCAGCTTAGTATTAGAAGTTAATGATAATAGTTTGAATATTACATATGCATCACAATATAGAGCTATGTCAGCACAAGGCACTTTCCAAAAAGGTCACTTTTAGGATCCAAGACAAAGTGTGACCGTCTGTCACAGAGTTTAAAAAAGGATGGTTGTTGGGCAGCTAGTTGACTAGCCTACCATCATGACTCATTCTGATCAAGCTGAATTCAGTTGCGTTTACCTAATCATCAACTTATATTTTTGCATCAATCACGCTGTGCTTTTAACTATCAGTTTGCATGCACGGACTGTTCTGAAATAAAACATATCTAGATATGTAAAGGACAACTAAAATGGTTCCACCCGGGATCAGATGAACTCAAAAGTAGAGAGCAATTTGGCTTCATTTACCGAATACTTCAATAGAAACAACAGTATAACAAGTAACTTTAACATGATAATGAGACAAACGCATTAAAAATAAAGCATCACAGAGAATCTGACAGTAACTTGACAAAAAGCAGAACATTATGTAAAGAAATAAAACAATTATTTCCCACATCTGCATCTGTTCGTGTGGGTTTCCTTCAGATGCTAACCAATCTGCTTCACACTTTGGAATATACACATTTCAGTAACGGCAGACTAATTACCTCAGACAAACAGCGAACCCAAACACTGCAGCGCTTTTTACTTTTCTCCATATATTTGCATCCGAGCTACAGCAATGATTTGTGCGTTTGCCGTCCTCTGAGGAAATGGTGGATAGTCACCTTGTTATGAGAGATAGCAGGGGAGAGAAAGCGCGAAGTCCATTTGTAAATGGTTGAGGAAACCACGTGCGCGCATTTGTCACTATAGGTCAGAATAACAACACATGCGAAAACGAGTGGCTAGCAGCAGTGAGGAGATTGTAAATAAAAAGGATATAAAGATGTTGGCAGAATGACTTTTTGGTTTCTTTTCTTGTGCATCCCAGCCACTAGCTCCACATCTGAAAGAGTTTTTAGCATAGTGGGTAATGTAGTCATTCAACTTCACAATGTGTAATGTTGTAGTATGTATTTGAATAATGATGGTTGGTTCTTTTATTTGAATGCTCTGATTTGATTTGACAAGGCAAATCACTTTCCAAAAAAAGGACACTTTCAGGATGCAAGACAAAGTGTGACCGTCTGTCACAGAGTTTAAAAAAAGGATGGTTGTTGGGCAGCGAGTTGACTAGCCTACCATCGTGACTCATTCTGCTTAAGCTGAATTCAGTTGGGTTTACCCAATCATCAACTTATATTTTTGTATCAATCATGCTGTGCTTTTAACTATCAGTTTGCATGCACGGACTGTTCTGAAATAAAACACATCTAAATATGTTAAGGACAACTGAAATGGTTCCATCCGGGATCAGATGAACTCAAAAGTAGAGAGCAATTTGGCTTCATTTACCAAATACTTCCATAGAAACAACAGTATAACAAGTAACTTTAACATGATAATGAGACAAACACATTCAAAATAAAGCATCACAGAGAATCTGACAGTAACTTTTAAAACAATTATTTCCCACATCTGCATGTCCAGCAAGTGATTACTGTTCCTTCTCCCTATATTACTCTGTAACTTTAAACCCTAAGTGACTACCCTGTAGGAGACATTCATCACACTGATATTGAGAACACTCTCTTCTTTCTATTTGTTTGCCATCTCAGATGATGTTACCAAGGACATGAGTGGCAGACCCTTGTGTTTTTTTTCCTCTAACTGCCCTTGAGAGTTTATTTGCTCCATTTGCCATTGTAAGTAAACATATTTGCAGTGGTGTCAGCGTGAACCAACTTATGACTCTGCTCTTTTCTGTGTGTTTGTCAGAGCACGGTCTAGGAGATCATGAAGGTATGATATATATGCAGCTATCAAATGGCAGTGGAGTCCACAGGGCCACAGAGGAGCAGGATATTCCCACATGCCCTGGGAGAAACCCTTGTTGGGACGCCAGCATAGAAGCACAGCTGTGAGCTTGAGACGGTTCACACTTGACCTTGTGTTCACTTCATATGCATGTGTCAAGACTGAAACAGAGGATATCAGTGGTGGTTTGTATAAACTGCTTAGGTTCATCTTAAAAAGTCTAATCTATTTTCCTTTCTTTAAATATGATGACAACTTTTCCCTTTCAAAAAAGCTTGTTTGGGCAACTTCATTTGAAGCAGAAAGACTAATTATCCCTTGACTAACTGATAATTGGTCAAACTAATTTATAAGCCCGAGTGGCACGGTGGCTTACTGGTTAGCACTGTTGCCTCATAGCAAGAAGGTCGCTGGTTCGAGTCCCGGCTGGGTCAGTTGACATTTCTGTGTGGAGTTTGCATGTTCTCCCCGTGTTCGTGTGGGTTTCCTCCGGGTGCTCCGGTTTCCACCCAGTCCAAAGATATGCACTATAGGTGAATTGAATAAACATAAATTGGCTGAGAGTGTATGGGTGTTTCCCAGTTATGGCTGGAAGGGCATCTGCTGCATGAAACTTATGCCGGAATAGTTTGTGGTTCATTCAGCTGTGCATTAATAAGGTAGGGCGGAGCGATAAAATCGGTATCGATATTTATTGACCAAACACCATTGTCAATATCGATCAAATAAGATTCGGTATGAAGGGCTATAGTTTTATTAAAACGTGGCTGCTGAGCACACAAACCTTAGAAGCAATGCCAATAAGCTTAGGGTGTAAAATTGTCATTTGCAATAGAGGCGTGCATCGTGCAAGTCTGGGAGCGACGCGCACATGTTGTGCAAGCGGCGCATAAGTGAACGGCGTGCCTTTTCCAGCCGTAGCTAGTTCAAAACATTTCAACTTTTCCGAATGGAGCAAGCGCACCGCGATTCATGCAAGTAGAACTAACCAACCTGAAAATACAACCTTAAAATATACACATTTCAGTAATAGCAGACTAATTACCTAAAACAAACACTGCAGCGCTTTTTACTTTTTTCCATAAACTATCAGTAAACGGTTGATGGTCTCCTTTTTATGAGAGACAACAGAAAAGCGTAAAGCCCATTTGTAAATGGTCAAGGAAACCACATGCGAAAACGAGTGCCATGTTTAGCAGCAATGAGAAGATTGTAAATAAAAAAGGCTGTAAGTTTGTCGCCAGAGTGGTTTTTTGGTTTCTTTTCTTGTGCATCCCAGCCACTGGCACCCCATCTGAAAGATTTTTTAGCATAGTGGGTAATGTAGTCATTCAACTACACAATTTGTAATGTTACATTTATATATTGTAATTTGTAATGTTACATTGTAATATAACATTTTATATATCAAGTTTAAGAGTCTAACACTTGTTTATTTTATTATGTTAAATAAAATCCTAATATCCCTAAATTTACTGTTAAAAATATTAAATAATTATCTATATAGAATTAGATGAACTAATTCTGACTAAATAAGGAAAATGAATTCATGAATTCATAAACCCTACTCTACTGATAATTTTTTTCCATTGTGCGTCCATTATAGAAGAGGCTCTGTCATTACATAGAACAAAACCTGTCTCTAGAGTTGAAATCACTGTATCCACATGGAGTTTATTTTGACAAACGTTCGCACTGAACAGAGCAGGACACTTCAGACCTGACACTTAAATATTATTTTATGTAATAATATATTATACGGTGACGCGGTGGCGCAGTAGGGAGTGCTGTTGCTTCACAGCAAGAAGGTCGCTGGTTCAAGCATCGGCTGGGTCAGTTGCCATATCTGCGTGGAGTTTGCATGTTCTCCCCGTGTTGACGTGGGTTTCCTCCGGGTGCTCCGGTTTCCCCCACAAGTCCAAAGACATGTGGTACAGGTGAATTGGGTAAGCTAAATTGTCCGTAGTGTATGTGTGTGAATGAATGTTTCCCAGTGATGGGTTGCAGCTGGAAGGGCATCCGCTATGTAAAAACATGCTGGAAAAGTTGGCGGTTCATTCCGCTGTGGCGACCCCAGATTAATAAAGGGACTAAGCCGAAAAGAAAATGAATGAATATATTATTCTAAAGTAATTCATTTCTTGATGAAATTCTAAATTAGCACAGAAAGAATAGCAAGTATGTTTGCTGTCAAGGTTGAGAGTACGCTAGCATGAGTACAACATCACAGTTAAAACAATTTGACAAAACTATATGTACCAAATGTTTAATAATAACCCGACTGTTAAAGTTTATATCCATTAGGTCAAATTTGAACATTTTGTGCTTTGTCTCTTGGTTAACTGTGTTTCTGCTAATATTATGCTTCAAACTTTTGGTTGATCAGACTATTTTGGATTGTCCTAGATCTGATGGTTGATTCGATACTTGCTAGTATGGTCATACCATGTTATTGCTACAAGTAAAATGGTCAACCTTTCAATACAAAGCAACACAACAAACAATGTTGCTCTAAATACAGTAGCCTTTTATTTCCATTTGCTGTTGTAGTTGATTCAACTAATAAGAAGAGGGAAGTGTGCCTAGCTGTCATTAACACAATGCACCAAAAAAGTTCCCAAAACTTCAGTTCACTTTTTTTCTTTAAGTGAATTATGCCTTTTTATACTGACCCCAAACATCCCAAGCAAAGACATGTCACATAACATGTCAAGTATGTTTTAAATACACATACATTTTAAGACAACAACTTCCCAATACTGTACTCAGGAGGACCTGTCAAAGGCACGCCACATTTCTTAATCAAAAAGGACACAGTCAAAGGATTCCTCCACGGTCTTTGTTCAGGAGATTACAGAAAGTGCCTGAAAAGAACCAGCGATCAAAGTATCACCGTAATGTTTACTACAAAACTCAGTCGCCATCCAATCATCTGCTGCTGTGGTTTGAACTATTAGAGGACGGATTTCTTTAGTACCTGGAAACCAAACGAGAGGAAAGAATAGGAGTACCGGGTAAGTGAGAGAGTTGTCAATCACACAAAGCTCTGGCATTGGATCTACCGGGTGGCGTCTTTAAACCTGTATTTGTATGAATAAAAATGAGAGGATTTAGGTCTGTCGGCTTCCTCTGCAGACTTGTCAAAAACCTGACCTTTGACGTGTTGGGAGGGGGGAGGACTGGAGGAAGATTCAAAGCTTTAAAAGACTAAGGCTCAGGCTGACTAGTGTATAAAAAGGCAATACTATGAGCAGGTGAGACATCTTCATTCAGAGCATGGTCTACCCCCTCCCCCGTTTGCCTCGACGATACAATATTCAACATAGAGCCGATATCAAAAAAAATATCCCAGAGAATTACTTGACCCCGTACTGAATCCCAGCTCTCAATTTGATGTTAAACAGACCACATTTCGTAGCTCAAATATCTCCTTTAAAAACCAATAGATCCATAGAGCAGTTGTCCACCAAGCTAGACACAAGATCTAAAGCGCATTTCTCCAATACCAGCGTGTTTGTGGATTTTAAAAATGGAGATTCTGAAAGCTGCATGGTAGATAAACAAAAGCCCTGAATGCTCCGACATTCACTTGTCACCCCGAGTGACTTGTTTGTAATTCCAGAAGGGGTTTAGGATTAACAGGAACATCTGACTGGCTTCTGCTGCCAACAGAGGACCATGCTAGTTTACATTTATTCCATAAATTGGCAAGAACTTTAATATTTACATTTAAAAACACTGGTCTGGAAGGCAACCATAGCTTTTAGTTATAAGTTGTCATTATAGTAGTTAAGTATTTTCTGACTAATGTTTCCAGCAACAAATAAAAACAAAAAACTTCCAGCTCTAAGAGATATCATTTTCACCTACAATAAATATGAACAGTTGGTCATCATTTGTTCATCCTTTTATCATTACAAATTTGTATGACTTCTTATCTCTATAAAAAAAAAAACACACTAGACCTCTCTGACTTGAAATGCAGTGCATCTGGAAAGTATTCATAGCGCTTCACTTTTTCATCTTTTTATGTTACAGCCTGATTCCAAACTGGATTAACTTTATTTATTTCCTCAAAATTCTACAAACAATACCCCATAATGAAAATGTGAAAAAAGAGTTTTTAAAATTGTCGCAAATTTATTAAAAATAAAAAAACCTGAAAAATCACATGTACAGAAGTATTCACAGCCTTTGCTCAATACTTTCTTGATGCACCTTTTACAGCCTCAAGTCCTTTTGAATATGATGCCACAAGCTTGGCACACCTGTCTTTGGGAATTTTTGCCCATTTCCTCTTTGAAGTACCTCTCAAGCTATATCAGGTTGGATGGGAAGCGACGGTGTACAGCCATTTTCAGATCTCTCCAGAGATGTTCAATAGGATTTGGCACTGGGCTACTCAGGGACATTCACCAAGTTGTTGTGAAACCACTCTATTGATATTTTGGCGGTGTGCTTTGGGTCATTGTCCTGCTGTAAGTTGAACTGTCGCCCCAGTCTGAGGTCAAGAGCGCTCTGAAGCAGGTTTTCATTCAGGATGTCTCTGTACATTGCTGCATTTATCTTTCCCTCTATCCCTATTATATTGGAAACTGATATTTAAACATAATTTTAGCCCACATAACTTATCTATTTGGAATAACAGGTGTATTATTGGTGAATAGAAAATCTGTGTTTATTGATGGATGGTGGAAGAATGGCATATGGTCAATAACGCATGTTATGGATAATTCAGGAAATATGTTGAGTCATGATGCTTTCTGTAGAAAATACCAAATAAGTTGTTTATCTAAAAGATATGATAAAATTAGTAAGAATATACCATTGCAAATGGTTAACCTAGTAAAGGAACAAATAAAATATTCAACGATAAATCACAAAATCTTTGCCAAAATCCCCAAAAATGTATCTTAAGATAGAAAATGTTAACTTTACAGATAGAAAATGCTCAAACTAATTTTTGAGAGATTGTCTAACACAGTGTTGTTTTTCAGGACCTGTTAAGAGAGCTTACATTTTGTCTCATTATGATAAGAAAAATATGTACTGTATGATATTAGAAAAAGATTTCTTTCATATCCTGTTAATGCTAAATGTAAAGAAGTGCGCTTTAAAACTATGAATCACATTTAACCTGAAAAAAGAATTTCTACGGTTAATATTCAATATTGATGACTCAAATGTATGCCAGTTTTGTAATTTTGGCATAGAAACAACTGAACACTTGTTTTTCCAATGTAATGAGGTACAAAGATTTCGGGACGAAGTATTAGTTTGGATACAACAGAAAATATCTATAAGACTTGTCTTCTCATGGGAAATTATTAAGTTTGGCCAAATACTTAAGGATAAAAATATATCTTATATAATGAATAATTTGATCTTATTATTAAAATTCTATATTCATAAATGTAATTTTTTTTTTAATCCCCCAATACTAGTGGTGTTTAAAGAAGAATTTGTGATGTATTTGAATACACTGAGAGATGAAAAGCCAAAAAGCAAGATATTTATATTTATTATTAGATGATTTTGGTTTCATATTTTGAGAACTTTAACTCCCTTGCTACTTACGTTTCTTTAGCATTTATTTATTGTTAATTTTATTTATTTATTTATTTATTTATTTATTTATTTATTTATTTATTTATTTATTTATTTATTTATTTATTTATTTATTTATTTATGTTGTTGTATTATTAATAAGGATGAAAAGATTGTGAATGTATGCAATCTGACAGTTATCTCAGTCTTTTGTGTAATTCTAAAAAGTATTAATGCCTTTCTTTTACTGTTCAAGCATTGTTAATTAAAAAAAATGTTTCCCTCTATCCTGACTAGTCTTCCAGTTCCTGCTGCTGAAAAACATCCCTGCAGCATGATGCTGCCACCACCATGTTTCACTGTAGGGATGGTGTTAGCCTGGTGATGAACGGTGGCTGGTTTTAAAACGTAACGCCTGGCATTCACTCCAAAGAGTTCAATTTTAGTCTCATCAGACCAGAGAATTTTGTCCCATTTTGTGTTTTGCTATGATGTCCCATTTTGTGTTGTGTTGTACTATGATGTCCCATTTTGTGGTGTGTTGTGTTATTATGTCCCATTTTGTGTTGTGCCATGATGTCCCATGTTGTGTTGTGTGTAGTGTTGTACTATGATGTCCCATTTTGTGTGGTGTGGTGTTGTGTTCTAATCTCTCATTTTGTGTCGTGTTGTGCTATGATGTCCCATTCTGTGTTGTGTTCTGTGTTATGACCCATTTTGTGTTGGGTTGAGCTATGATGTCCCATTGTGTGTTGTGTTGTGATCTTATGTCCCATTTTGTGTTGTGTTCTGTGTTCTAATGTCCCATTTTGTGTTGGGTTGTGTTATGATATCCCATGTTGTGTTGTTATACTGTCCCATATTGTGTTGTGTTCTAATGTCCCATTTTGTGTTGTGTTCTGCTATGATGTCCCACTTTGTGTTTTTTGTTCTATGATGTCCCATTTTGTGTTGTGTTATTATGTCTCATTTTGTGTTGTGTTATTATGTCTCATTTTGTGTTGTGTTATGATGTCCCATTTTGTGTTGTGTTGTACTGATGTCCCATTTTGAGTTGGGTTGTGCTATGATGTCCCATTGTGTGTTGTGTTGTGATCTTATGTCCCATTTTGTGTTGTGTTGTACTGATGTCCCATTTTGAGTTGGGTTGTGCTATGATGTCCCATTGTGTGTTGTGTTGTGATCTTATGTCCCATTTTGTGTTGTGTTGTGTGTTCTAATGTCCCATTTTGTGTTGTGTTGTGTGTTCTAATGTCCCATTTTGTGTCGTGTTCTGCTACGATGTCCCACTTTGTGTTTTTTGTTCTATGATGTCCCATTTTGTGTTGTGTTATTATGTCTCATTTTGTGTTGTGTTGTGATGTCCCATTTTGTGTTGTATTGTGATGTCCCATTTTGTGTTGTGTTGTGATGTCCCATTTTGGGTTGTGTTGAACTGATGTCCCATTTTGAGTTGGGTTGTGCTATGATGTCCCATTGTGTGTTGTGTTGTGATCTTATGTCCCATTTTGTGTTGTGTTGTGTGTCCTAATGTCCCATTTTGTGTTGTGTTGTGTTGTGTGTTCTAATGTCCCATTTTGTGTTGTGTTGTGTGTTCTAATGTCCCATTATGTGTTGTGTTGTGTTGTGTGTTCTTATGTCCCATTTTGTGTTGTGTTCTGCTACGATGTCCCACTTTGTGTTTTTTGTTCTATGATGTCTCATTTTGTGTTGTGATGTCCCATTTTGTGTTGTGTTGTGTTGTGTGTTCTAATGTCCCATTATGTGTTGTGTTGTGTTGTGTGTTCTTATGTCCCATTTTGTGTTGTGTGTTCTAATGTCCCATTTTGTGTTGTGTTCTGCTATGATGTCCCACTTTGTGTTTTTTGTTCTATGATGTCCCATTTTGTGTTGTGTTGTGATGTCCCATTTTGTGTTGTGTTGTGATGTCCCATTTTGTGTTGTGTTGTGATGTCCCATTTTGGGTTGTGTTGTACTGATGTCCCATTTTGAGTTGGGTTGTGCTATGATGTCCCATTGTGTGTTGTGTTGTGATCTTATGTCCCATTTTGTGTTGTGTTGTGTGTTCTAATGTCTCATTTTGTGTCGTGTTCTGCTACGATGTCCCACTTTGGGTTTTTTGTTCTATGATGTCACATTTTGTGTTGTGTTATGTCTCATTTTTGTTGTGTTGGGATGTCCCATTTTGTGTTGTGATGTCCCATTTTGTATTGTGTTATGTCTCATTTTGTGTTTTGTTGTGCTATGATGTGCAATTTTGTGATGTGTTGTGCTATGATGTCCCATTTTGTGTTGTGTTGTGTTATAATTTCCTATTTTGTGTTGAGTTGTGTTATACTGTCCCATATTGTGTTGTGTGTAGTGTTATGATGTCCCATGCTGTGCTGTGTTAAAATGTCCCATGTTGTGTTGTGTTATAATGTCCCATTTTGTGTTGAGCTGTGTTATATCCCATGCCTTGTTGTGTTATGATATTCCATGTTGTGTTATGATGTCCAGTGTTGTGTTGTGTTATGACGTCCCATGTTGTGTTTGTGTTATGATGTTCCAGGTTGTGTTTGTGTTATGATGTTCCAGGTTGTGTTGTGTAATGATTTCCCATGTTTTTTTTTTCTGCACAAAAAAATTACGATTTAATTATATATAATGTTAGTCTTTTTAAATAAAACAAAGTTTAACTTGATAAGATGATAACAATAATGTGTATTTTCAAGCAACAAACACACTGTGAAGGGGTTGAAAATCACTTTCCTAATTACTAATAATAAACGTTACCTTCTCTAGATGTTTAAAAGGAGAGAGAGATCAACTTATTACTTTTGAGTGAGCCACACTTTACTATCTAAAGTCATGCCATTTAACTTTCCCCAAATCAAGACAGAAAAAACACAAAAGTCTGCAGATTCAGACTGAGCCAGCTTATCACCAACTAAGCTGAGCTCACTCCAAGAGTCTGTGCAAATAACAGCAGATGAAATAGATCATCGCTGTCACCACCTTCATGCTTGAGATTCCAAGACAAGGGACAAATCGAAAACTGAGCGATGACTTCAATACATCCATCAAAAAACTAGGGTACTCATAGTATATATTACAACCAGAGAAAGAGGTCAGTCTCCATTTATTCTGCTACTTCAACCAATGAGTAAACTTTTTTTTTTTACCTCAAGCACAACACACAAATTTCATTGAACATACACATAGAAACTACCTATATACTATATAACTGCAGGTTAACTGTGTTTATATTTATTAATGTTAACTGTTAGTAGCTATTAGTCACTAGTTAATTAAAGTTATTAGTAACCAGAGTTGGGTGTAACACATTCCACATGCATGTATTTTACCAACATTTTTAAGGGTTACTTTAATTAATCACATTTTAAATTTGAGTAACTTGATTACAGTTACTAACGTCAATGTAATTATATTACTTGCGTTACAAATATTGCTTTTGGAAGAAAAAAAATGCTTCTTTTAAATCACATTTTCTGCTGCACCATCAGTTAATAAGCATGCGCCTTTAAACTGCTGGAGAACGCGAGCTGAAATGGTTGCTGTCGAGAGTGGTTGCTTCTTCAAGTGGAAATACAGACATTACTTTGATTTCATTTAGCGTATAAGACAAAACTACTGCTGTGAATTTCAGCCAATGTCCAGTCTCTAAAGAACTTTCGACTGCTTTTAACTCGACCAGCAATTTGTTCAAGCACTTGAACAGAGCATTCTATGACAATACTAAGGTGGATACCAGCACCCAAAAACACAGCGGCCCAACTCAGCCTAAATTAAATTTTTGTGTGCAGGATCAGGAGTGAAGGTATCTTTTTAATGTGAAGAGAAGCGTAGCTACTTATGAGGCTGTTCACATATTGCGTCTTTTGCACGCGCGCATATTGGGAGCACACATTGCGCACGCTCACATTTCCCAGGCACACCAAGTTGAAAACCATGAGTCACGTGACAAGAACTGACCGATCAGCCTTCATCCTTAGAAATATACACATTTAGCTAGACTAATCACCACAGACAAACACAGAACACCCAAACACTGCAATGCTTTTTCATACTATGGATGTCAGAGGTCTCCATTTTTCTTCTTGCGCGTTTTAAAAACAAAATTCGAGAATTTTTGTTTTTAGGCGAACTCTTTAAGTCTTTTGAATATGTCAAGCTACTGTGATTAACCCATTGTAATGTTTTTCAGTGAATATTAAATTACTGAAAGAGCTGCAGTTTATTTTGTGTTTTTATAGGTATATTTTATAGGTTTTAAAAGTAACTTCAAAGTAATTAGTAATCAGATTACAATTTTCCAGTCAGTTTTTTGTAATTTGTATTTGTTAGTAACTAATAAAGTTATGGTTATAAACTTAACTTTTCTGAATTTTGATTTTATTGCAATAATGTGCACCTTTTGTAAAGCTGCTTTGAAACAACAATTATTGTGAAAAGCACTATACAAATAAACTTGAATTAAACTGAATTTGCCAGTGTGTGTGTGTGTGTAGCAGGGTGTCGGGAGAGCATGACAACACAATATGTAAATCTTTTTAAAACTATGTGAGAAGGAAAAAATGAAACATTTTGTAGTATTTTGCTCTTTTTTTTTTTTGGCTTACGACAAAAACTGCCGGAATCAGGTGTAGTGCAGGTTAGATGGCATAAGCACCAAAACATGCTTCTGACATCATAAACTTGTTGCTTCACAAACACAAAAACGGCCTCATTCAAGAAGAGAACACTTTTTTTTCTTTTTTTGTGGAAGGAGAGACAACACTTCCTTTCCCAGAACAATCTATCTCTCTGGTTGACAAGTCTCCCTACTATATTTACCCAACCTAAACTGCAGATGATATACTTCCAGCTGCATTCTGCCGCCACACATGTGCCTGCCAATCAAACGGCTGGTGGAGAGGAAGGAGAATGAAACCTTTATCAAGCCAGCGAAAGTGGCTAGTAAACCTTTTGGGGCTAATCCACATTTCCTTCGGCGGTATCTTTTGTTGTTGGCCAAGATAAAATGGCCACAATGCGAATGGAATTACGAGGGCTTTCATTAAGAAGACAGCTGGGCTACAAAAGTCCACCCAACACCATTTAAGAGATACAATATAAATTTGATTCACGGTACACGGAGCCAAAACACTGGCAATATAATATGACCAGACCGAGTCGATTCAATCTACTTTATCATTCTTTCAAAAGGCACTGAAAAAGATGCAAATATGAACTCAATAAGCATTTTAGGTTCATATTTAGGAGGGCAAAACAAGGTAATCTGTGAGGTAAATGTTCGCTATAATTGCTCAAAGTATAAAATTTTGCTCAAACAAAATTGCCAAATTAAATAACAACAGACAACAAAAAATGTTAATAATAGTTGTGGTACATGACTAATACATATATATGCATATATACATACATACACACGTACATATATATACATACATAAACATACACATATATGTATAGAATTTTTGTTTTTGTTTTTTGCATTATTATGCTTGAATTTAATTGTATTGTATTTCAAATTTCTAAATATGTTTGGTGACTAAAATATTTTTTGAATAAATATATGTTTAATAAGTCCGTTTTGTTTAAACACACCAAAAAACATTGCCTATATTCACTGAGAAATGGATAAAAATATTCATTTTCAAAATGGGGTGTACTCAATTATGCTGAGCACTGTAAATATATAAAAATCCTAAATAAATATACATATATAAAATTTAAAAAAAGGAATCAATAAATACTTAAATTACTGCAGTTTGTTATAATAGTTATATTTTTACATTTTTATTCAATTATTGCCCTTGAAGTTTTAAATAAAGTGAGGAATATGATCAAATATGAACGAGGAAACGAAAATAAATATTCCTTTACATGTGGTAAATATAAATAAACTAATAATTAAGTGAATTTTCAGAAATTGTACTATGTCATGATGTATATCGTTATCAGGAAATTCAACTACTATCAATTATTGTGATGATATGGGATTTTGGTCATATAGCCCAGCCATAATATTAACAATAACAATAAATTGCATTTTGAAGAAACACTGAACTTTTAACTCATCAAGATTCCACCAAAAATATTTATATTTATTTGATATTGCTTCTTACAAGCTCACTGCACCAAAGAATGGAGTAATATATTAAAAATGAAAATATTGTACATTTTAATAATGTCACACTATTATAGTACACTTTCACTGTATCAAATACATCGGCCATGGTGAGCATAGCCAAGCATTTTACTGACCCCAGCGGTTTAAACAATGTGCTCCAAAGCTTGGAAAACAAGCTAACATCATCCAAGCAAGACGTATGAAGAAGCAGTTGAATTTAAGTCACAAGAGCGAAGGGGGAACTAACAAGGCCTTTGCTGCAGGTCTGTGGGGGAGTTTGTTAGATTTCTCCATAGGCCCAGACACAGCCGCTCCTGTCCATCTCCGAGCAGCAGTTTTCTCCAGAGAGAGGAGTCCCTGTTCAGGGCTTCCATTACAGAGGCATGACGACATGCAGACAGAGCAGAGAGCTGTTGCACGTCTCATCAGCTCACACCCCACCATTAATACAAACACAAATTCACTATGATGGATCAGGCTGGCATGCTTAGCAGGACTTTCAGCTACCAAAGGGAAGTCATGTTAGTTTGTTCCCCTCTTACTTCCAAAGACAGTCTAAAGGGCTTGTTTTAATCAGTCATCAAGCTCGTTAAAGTTACTTGAACTCATAAGCCCTTTAGATTCTACTGTAACTCTGTAAACAAGCCATAGGTGTCACTGTTGTGGACTGAAGTAAGCAACTTTAAGGGATCATTCGTGTCATCATTTAATCTCCCTTCACTTGTTCCAGAACTGTTTGAGTTTCTGCCTCCTGTTGAACGCAAAAGAAGATATTTCGAAGAATTTTGGAAACTTCTATAGCATTTGTTTTTCCAACTATGGAAGTCTTTTTGGCTTTCTTCAAATACCTTCTTTTGTTTTCAACGAAATAGAGACTCATGATGATTTTAAACCCCTTGAGGAAGAGTAAATAGTATATTTATTTAGGAGTGCATTTAATTTTTGGGGTGAACCATGCCTTAAAAGATATAACTCAATTTCTGAAAAACGTCTTTACTTAGGAATTCAGGTTGATGGGCTGTCACTTTAAATAAATTAATGTTTATTCTAAAAAGTGAAACAAACTGTATTCAAGTAGGTTTGGGGGTTTTTTCTCCAATACTAATGAGGAATCAAAAGATGGCTCTTACACACACACACACACACACACACACACACACACACACGCCCATTTACTGTGTAATCTAGTGTTGTCATGATAATGGAATTTCTAACTTCGATACATTACCTTGAAAAATATCGATATTCGATACAATTTTTGATACTGTGAGGATTTAAGATTTGCATATAATTTAAGTGTGTTTAATAACCTCAAATTACACCACCTGCTGCCATCAGAGGATGTGTTGTTTCAGTCATGATTTAACTCAAAAACAAAAATGCCAATAGGGCTGCACAATATACCTTCTCAGCATCGATCTCACAGTGTGCGAATCCGCATTACTCACAAGATCGCAGGATCTCCAATGTAGAGTCGGGACTATAGCTGATCAGATATTACAGTTCAAAACAGTGGAATTGTTTCATTTTTTAACCTTAGAGTGAACATTTATAATTTGCATGTGTTTATAAGTAGGGATGTCCCGATCAGTTCTTTGTCCAAGACATTTGATTTTGAGTACTGTATCTACCGATAAAGAAACCCGATCCGATACTTCTATAATACATTTTTTTTTATCGAGTTTCTACATGCTCCATAAGCACAAGAAATCCAGAGTTCTCTTCAAAGGTGAATGGCAGGTTGAGCTGACTAGTCTTCGGTTGGGGTGCCCGAGTAAACTCCCTGTATTGTGTCGTGTGTTTGTTTTTGAGGTGCCTTATCAGGTTTGTTGTGTTAAATGTAGCCTCTTCTTACCAGCTTTTCCAATCCCAAGTTTACATATCTCACAGTTTGCTACGGCAATGTTGTTGTCATCAACTTTATAATACCTCCAGACCGCAGACTTACTCTATTGGATTTGCATTGTAAACACATACATACATACATACATACATACATACATACATACATACATACACTGTATATACATATACAGTATAATATATATATTATATTTTAGTCCTGATTGGGAGGTAACATCTGATTCCGATCGAGTCCGAAACCACATGATCGGGCCCAATTTCAAGTCACGTAATCCGATCTGGACATCGCTATTTAGAAGTCCCATGACTAGGGCCAGACAGAATCTGCAGACTTTTTTTGCTATTTCTGCAGAGAATTTTGTAAAAAATCTGCAGATTTATGCGGAATGATTTTGGGAGTATCATAACTAAAAACTTAAAATATATGAAATAAAAAACTGTTTAACTTTTATTTAATGTAAACGATGCAAATCCAATTAGATCCTCTTATTTGGTAAACAAAGCAAGTCTCTCATATAATATCTCCACTAAAAGACAGAAAATATGACTTTACAAACTGTACTGTAAATAAATCATGTGAACATTTTAATATTACTATTATTATATCACAATAATTTTAGTGAAATTAATTTAAAAACTAAATAAATATAAATGTACACACATTTACACAATACATAGACTCGATGAGTCCTTTAGGACACAATAAATAAACATGTGTATCTTAAAGATTAATTGTACAGTATATAATTATTTACTCAATGAAAACAATAGTCTTATTTTACATTTGATCACTTAATTCTGTTCCTGAATACAGTTTGATTCCCTAAAATAACATAAATAATTGTTTTTGGGTTTTTTTCTCTCAAGCATTCAACTTTGCTTGTCAAATTTTTTTATTTTATGCAGATGCACTTCCCTAGAAAATCATCCCAATCAATCTAAAATGGTGAATTCTTTACAAACAGAGCTACTCCAGGCATCTGGTGAAATTGTATCCATAACGCAATATATATTTAAAAAAAAAACATTGCTATGTCAGTTTTTCCAATATTATGCAGCCCTAATGGACAGTAACATTATCACAAAGATGTCTAGGATTTGTATCATCAAAGCGTTCTGACTTTTACACGAGTTTTCTCAGCATAAATCTCACAGCACCGCACAGGACATTAATTTAAATTAACGGTGGCACCAAAAATTGTGTTCTGATTCTGTCCGGTATATAAAAGATAAGTTTTGCTAACCTATATATTTCAGTTCCGTATGAGATCATTATAACATGAGAATGTTATGGCAACATGATCATAATACCCCTTTGAATTTAATAGAAGCGCAGTAAAAAAAAAAAAAAAAAAAGATTTTTCCATTCTTTTGAACAGAGGAACAATTGCACAAAAACACCACATAACATTTACCTTTGCTGTTCTGTTCATTAAGAGGCATTTGGAGAACTAAATGAACAAACACCGACATCGTTTCCATGGGACCCCCAAAATTATGAGGTGGCAGAAAAACCCAACAGTAAGACATTGAGAAAGATAATATTGACTGATTTGAAAAGGCCATCCCTTTCCTCAGAGGAAATTTAGCATACACCTGGTTAAATATGCTTTCGTTCTGTAGCAGGAAAGAAGCACTTTTGCGAATGCTAAATGAGTCTGTTTAGTTTTAGCATGTCTGACGTGGTTCTGTCTAGTCTTGACTCAAGGAACAAAACTCATTTGCCAATCGTTTTGCCAATCAATCATGTATTAGTTGGATTGAGAAGAGAAAATGTTTTGATTTTAAAAGCCCAGAAGGTCGAGGAAAACAACTCCTCTACCTATCCTGAATTTGATCTTAACTTACCTTTGATGTTATTGAGGGTCTCTTTCAAAAGCCTGAAGCTGTTGAGCAGCGTGTCCTGTTCTTCATCCTGCAAATCGATCAAATAAAAATCATTTTATCATTAAAGTTAGCTACAATATGACATGTTCTGATTTAGCTACGTATCGTTTATGTATCGAATGCATTTTTCTTTTTATCACATATATTATCGACCAATGTTTTACAGCATGATTTACGGGCTGATACTGGATGTTTTGAATGCTTTTTTATCCAATTATAAAATCTGATATTGGTAATTTACCGTTGGCATCATCTAATGCTCATCACCTAAGTAAAATGGCACTATAAAATGCAGTCCTATTTGCTCCACATACTTTAAAGATGTGACACCCTTGTGCATGATTTTTTTTTTTAAAGCTATAATAAATAAAATAAGTATAAAATACATTTAAATAATAATAAAAAAAAAACTTTTAGATGACAAAAATGTCTGTGCCAAAAAGAGGTCCTGAATTTTTTTATATATACACATTTTGAAAAATAAATCTGTTTTTTTTTTTTTATCATCATTGATTAGGCTCCGGTTTCACCCACAGTCCGAAGACATGTGGTATAGGTTAATTGAAGAAGCTAAATTGGCTGTAGTGTAAGTGTGTGAATGCAAGAGTGTATGGGTGTTTCCTAGTGTTGGCTTGCAACTGGAAGGGTATCCGCTGTGTAAAACATATGCTGGATAAGTTGGCAGTTCATTCTGCTGTGGCGACCCCTGACTAATAAAGGCACTAAGCCGAAAAGAAAATGAATGAATCATCGATTAGTTAGGCAATTATTTTTATAATTAATCTGATAAGAACCGAATGCTTTTTTTATTTGACTTTTAAGCTTAACAATATATAGAAAAGCATACCTTAAAAAAAGGCAAAAGCCACATATAGAGTTATGTTTGACATTGTAAACCTTAAAAGAAAAGCAGGGATTATTTTTATAACTGTAAAAGTCTCTGATAGGCATGGGATAATAACGGATTTCAAGGTATACCACTGTATGAAAAAAGCTAAGGTTTTAAAACTGCCAAAATATTCAGCTTTTTACGTTTAGTTTTAAGTTTTTTAGGACAACAGTATCTCCAGCAGAAAAAAAATTGCCAAGATGCCATTTTAAATTGTAATGAAATCTGTGTTTTGGAACCTAATGAAGACAGCAAAAGTCAATGCTTCAGTTGAATTATTTAGCCTGACATGTTTACTGTTCCAAAATATTTTAAAAGTTTCTCAAAATAAAATATATTGTGTTAAAAAGAACATATTTTAGAGCAGTAATCACAATACTGTAAAACCAAGAACTGTGATATTTTTATCCAAGGTTATCATACCGTCAGAATCTTATACCGGCCCATGCCTAATCTCTAATATTCTCTATCCAAAGAATAAATTAACAAAAAGCTAAACACGTGTTGTACTGCTATTAAATTCACATTAGGAAATAAACATAGTGACAAATATTTCATTTTGAAACAACTGTAGAAATCAGAAGAACAGGTAAACTTTCACGGCTCAGTGCACAAATGTGAAGTTATTAGCATTTGCTGAAAACCACAACATTGGCTAAATGCAATATTCTAATGCTGCTGTTTACTTATGTGGCATCTCACTCTACTCGCGCTATTTCATTTAAGATAATCTAAAGTAGCACCATTTAATTAACCATCACTATAGCTAGTGAGGTGATTGCACAATGTGATGCTTAGCCGCAACTGAACTGATGTAGCTCTGAAGTTAGCAAAGAGTTTAAATAAAAGCACTTATACTATACCAACTTGACATGAAAATAACTGTGGTAGGCTAGGCTACTTCCATGCCATGAATTCACAGTCTTGCATAGAGGGCAGGTTAAGGTCTTCCTAGATGCATTTAATTTATAATTTGTGTAAAATGACGCATGCTTTTTCCTGCAGCCAGTTCTGTATCCTCCAATATGCAAACAGCTGAACATCTGTATTTGTTGACAATTTTTTTAATCAATAATTTGTGATTTTATCGATTAATAGTTGCAGCCCTAGACATGATTATAACTACCTAAAATGTTTTCATTCTCACCATTTTAATCTACAAATGTCCATTTGTTTAATCGATGCTATGGTGTTTATGTTGGTAAATTGTGCCACCGTTTGCAAGAGATGGGCAATACGGACAAATAAAAAAAAAAAAAAAAAATTCACAATAATTATTACAATTAAGTATTCATTGCGATAACAATTAGAGACACTGCTGAAGACCAAAAGGACAAAGATGGTTGAAATTGATAAATGGATCAAACATGAACACAAACAAATGCTTGAGGCAATATATGAATTATTTCCTGGGTATTCTAGAAGCATAAAGCGCATTTATAATGCAACGCTAATTGACCTAGCCTTTAACACTCCATTGAATACTATACAATGATTTTTCTTCTCATTCTGTGATTTCAAACAACATCTGATCACAAAAAATGAAGATTTAAAATTATGTAATGACGTAAATCTAAAAAAATCAATGTAAACAGTCTCAATGCAACACTATTGCACACATGCTGCTGTAACAAATCATTGCATGGGCCGACTGTAGATTCTACGATAAGACCATTATTTTTTTTATCATGGGCAGAAGTGTTACCACCCTATTCCGATTGGTTATAATCTATATGTTAAGCATATCTGGGGAGATTATTACAGGACAAGTTAATCTATAAGCTAAACCACACGCTGATATACATACTAGAAGTATAACCAGGGGAGCTGCAACTGGGGGGAATGTTAGGGCATTCTTAGGACCCACAAACTTTTGGGAACCCAGCGATCTGCTTTAATACAAGGTTAATAACAGTACTAGCAGTCATGCAATAAATATCAGTGTTTCAACTACCATTATATTAGGGGGGCACCCCACCCTCCCCAACGTCTTTCCATGTCCCCCTTGAAGTCAAGTTAATTGTATTTTATTTATAGCGCCAGATCACAACTTCTTTAAATAAACAAGCTAAATAGCCGTATGTAATATCTTATTTACACAACGGCATGTGATTTCTGTCTCCACATGGTCGCGCGATTTCAAATTTCTGCTCTCTGAATCTACACAGCAACTTTCTGCTGTATGGGAATGAGAATGCGCGCACCACATCTGACAGGACCGAAGATGCACGTGCGCTTCCCCTAAATTGCAAGTTCACTAAAAGCTGGCTGGAATTATTAGATAAATAAAACTTTATTTTTTGACAGGAATAATTATATAACTTCTTGTAATACACTCATTGCTATAAACAGTTGTTTATAGGTCCCATTTCCTTTTAGTACAGAAGTATTCGATTTATACACTGAAAAAAAGTGTTGCATGCAAAACTGTTGCAAACAATTTATTTGTGTTGAATTTAAACAAACAAATTAAATTGAGCAATGTTCAACTTAATTTGTTTGTTTAAATTCAGCCCAAATAAATTGTTTACAACCACTTAATGTAAAAAAATTTAGTAAATCCAAGGAATCATCTTTGAATAATTTTTTTCAGTGTAGGTGTTCATTTTAACTCCTTATGCATCAAATGTGAGCTCCAAACTTGTTCTTGATTGAGACATGTTGAATTCTTCTTTCATCATTTGCAATGTTTCCAAATTGCATTGTCATTTTTCTTAATTTTCATATCTGTTTTATTATTTTCTGTGGCGAATCATTCCGCTGTGGCGACCCCTGGTAAATAAGGGACTAAGCCGAAGTAAAATTAATGGATTAATTATTTTCTGCAAAGCTGCTTCTGGCCATGGCACGTTCACACCTAAATGTTATAAGAGAAATGTTTAAGGTATTATATGCAGCATCCTTCATTAATTCTCTTAGTTAAGGCAAGATCTTCTCTTAAGGGTTATACTTGGAGGGAAAATATGCTCAATGCATTATAAAGCTTGAAGCATTAGAATCTGTGCTCAGTATCAGCCGATCACCATGACAAGGAATCGGTATCAGCAGCAAAAATCCTGATCGGAGCATCCCTAGCTTTGACCCAACTTGGCTGTCTGAGCGGCGATACTCCCCCTGGCTGTACAAGACTGATCGTGGCAAGTCAGTAAATACACCCTTAGGGAAAAGATGTATACTTAAATAAAGGTAAAAGTAAAGGTGTAAGTATAAAAGTATACTTTATTTAGTAAGTATACTAACATCAATGTACTAGTAGTGTACTTGAAATGTTCTTCCAGAAGCTCATTAAGATACACTGCAGTGACAAAAGCCGCATACTTTGTGGATAAAAATATAAAAATAAATGTTCATTTTTAGCTTGTACGACAGAGCAAGACATATAGTAGCCCCTTCCCTTTTAAAAAACAGCCAATAGCATTTGTTTTTTTATCACAGCATGTGTCAGCGAGAGTGGTTGAGATCAAGGGCAGCAAATGAGATGTCTAGAAGAGGGCAGGACATATCAAATGCAGTAAAGTATCTGCTCCAAACAAATGTACAGTCATCCCTCCAAAACAAGCTGAGACACACTAATAATTCTTAAACAATGAAGGAGTAGGTGATTGTTGTTTGGACCTCTATTGATAAATACACTGTAATACAAACGTAATATAATGTTACTTTTTGTTCCCCCTGTAAATAACATAGTTAATTAAATGTAGGGTTCTTTATTGACCTTATTCTTCAATGCGGAAGTGTACTAATTTTTGCAATTATTTTAGAATTTCCAATCAGTTGCCTATGGGAGAAATGACTAGGAATAATAAATGGCAGAAACGGTTAAACTATTTGCTCTACAAACTAGTGTGTTCATGACTATACAGTGTACACAAAAAGTAGAATAATATAATAAGAAAATATCACTTTGCAATATCAAGCAGTATAACGAGCCATTTTTAATATCTAAAAATTAATGGAAGTGAATGGGACTGGAAGTCTTGAGCCAAAAAAATTCAAATGGCTGAGCTCACTCGTACGCAAAGAATTCAGTCAATACATGTTTATAGGGTGCAAGGCGTACATGATTACTGCGTACATGTGGTATAAGAGCAATTCCAGCATTATGAATGTGACATTTGTAGTAAAAACTTAAAACATAAATTCACATACAAAGTACAAGTTAACTTTATATTTGAAACGCCTGTTTATATTTTCTAAAACATCTAAACCACAGAGTTATGGGATCAGAAAAATACCCATCGGTAAATATTTTTTATATTTTAAATGAGGAAAATAAACATGCGTTATGGATGTGAGTAAAAAAGTTAGCGAGTTTACAGTACACGACATACTTTGTAGAAATTCTGTGAATTAATGTGCACAACCCAAAAGAAACGATGCTAATCGAAGGGATAAGAGTTGGCTCTCTATAAACAAAAATGATTGATTTTATTTTATTTTACATTTCTGCAATTCGTTATTAGGGATGAGTATCGTTAAGGTTTTAATGGTATCACTACTTTAACCAATAGCACTTATCAGTTCGTTACTTTAATGGTTCTCTTATCTGTACTTTTTGTAGTGTTTTTATTAACGAAACAACAAATTTAACAGTATTAACAACACTATTTTTATTATGGTTTTAATTTAAAATAAAATGAAACCAATAGTTGTAAAACAAATATAGTTTTTTTTCTGTAAAAGAATGTAGAGAAAAACCAACATGTTTGCCTTTTCTGGCAGAAGTCAGGATCTTTCTTGGTTTATTGTGCTCCATGCAGTTGAAAATACCCTCTTTGACTTGCAAAATGCAGTTAAATGTTAATAATGTTTATGATTTTTCATTAACACATTCACATAAATGAGTTAACAGCGTTTTGGAAGTAAACTGTGTTTTAATACAGTTTTGGAGCGTCTTGCAATGTAAAAATAAGCAGCTTTTTTTTTTTTATTTCTTAATAAGCATAGTTTATTATTAGGCTATTCATAGGCTATATTTGTAATTACAGCTGATGTAAAAGCATTTTTAACGTTTAAGATTTATTTAGGCTACTGCAGAAAAAAAATCTGTTTTCATTGTAAACGAATGTGTGTGTTTATTTACCTATTAGTATTATACTAATTTAGGTGATTGACTGCTGGCCTAATGAAGTGGATGATGTAACGTTACTGTTAGTAGCTAGGCTGTCAAAAACTTTTCATTTGTCTTTCTGCAGTTAATCCACAAGAAAACAACTTGTTGCATTTTTGCAACAGGTATTGTCGCTGTCCACTCAGATAATACAACCCATTTGGTTCACTCCGCAAGCTTACGTCGCGAGCTACATGTGCGCGTTTAGCACGAGATTGCCAACTGTGTAGACGAATATCAAATATCGTAAATTAGAAAAGGTTGGTCAGTTAAATTATGCTACTGTAAGTAATGTTTATTCAGCAATAATTCTCCAGTACCGACAGCAGAACCGTTACCGTCAGAGCTTATCGATACTTCGGCCTTTTATAATGTAGTACCGATACCGATAAAGTACCGAGTTTCAGTACCCATCCCTATTCGTTATGAATGTGACACCTCTCCATTGTGCATGTGACAGATGTGAAATCGCCACTTGCGTAAACTTGGTAAATCAAATAGAATTGTTTGTAAGCATTGACAGATGTTTTTGAGTATTTTTACAATACTAAAAAATACAAGCACAAAAAACTTAGAAAAGGTTTTGCTATTTTGGTGAAAACTTGGTTGACATTTGCATGAAATTCAAAACTTCTTGAATGTTTTCATTCATTTAGAATAGATTTTAGTACAAAAATTAATTATTCATCCATATGGACATTTCATGCATAAATTTGTGCGTACGCATGGTCAGTGAATGAGACTCAATGTTTTTAGAATAAAAGTGAACTAGGCAACTTACCAAAGGTGTATGGGTACTCCATCTAGAGTTCCTCTTGATTGCAGCAACAACAACAGAAATCTCCCCTTGAACGATGTATATATTCTTGTCCACCATCGTGAATCTAGAGTGACAATAAAAATATGCAATTAACCTCAAACATATCTCTTCTTTCTTATCCCAAGCACACCATGCACATTATACATGCTCATTCTAGTCAGACGAATCAATGTTTAGCTTATCTTATAAAAACTGAAAGTGAAAGTCATGTAAGCCATGAAATTTAGATCCACAATGATGACGATAACATAAACAGTGGATTTGACCTTGAAAAAAAGTTGAAAATTAAAAAAAAAAAATCATCCGTGAGTAGAATCATCCTGAAATAATTATCTAATTTACAGGTGTTGATAGTCAGAAACCGGTGGAGTTTTTTATTGAATATGTTCTCTGTGGTCCACAAAGTTCAACTGAAATTTCAGATTTAAGCTATTTGCAGCATAAGTATTCAAAGTGTGAAGACTTCACAATTTTGCATCAAGATCTATGAACATAAATCTAAAGTATTAACCTTCAAATGAAAAATGTGGTCTTTGAGGGGAGGGAGGCTATACACAGTTCATTGCTAGCATCTCTATCCTGACTGTAAGTTTATTGACCTTATTCTACAACGCGGAAGTGCGCTCGTTTTTGCAATCGTTTTAGGACTTCCGATTCAGTTGCCTATGGGAGAAATGACTAGACATAATAAACGGCAGAAAACGATCAAACTACTCGCTCTACAAACAAGTGTTTGCATGACTATACATAAAAAGTAGAATAATATAATACGAAAAGATCATTTTGCAACATCAAGCAGCATAACGAGCTGTTTTTAACCTCTAAAAATGAATGGAAGTGAATGAGACCGTACGTTGAGCCAAAAAGATTCAAATGGCTGTGCCCGCTCATACGCAGAGAATAAGGTGAATACTCTTAGCAAGTGAATGACCTTTCAGTATAATTTTAAAATGACTCCCCTTCAGATCATAGTGCATGCCTCCTTGCTGGGAAATAAACTGATTGTCCAGACATAGTTTTTTTAACCATTAATTATGAAGAAAAAGAGGAAATGTTAAAATGCAGGCATCAAATTACCTTTTTAGAACTACATGTTGAATTGTGGTGCATTATAACAACATTTTCATTGTCATTTTAAGAATGAATGTGCTGTTGAAATGTGTAGTATGGACAGAAATCATAACATATTTAGGAAAGAATATTTAATACAAGTACTCTGTTATACTTCTATAACTAGCACACTGATTTGCATTATAAATCATCAGCATTTCAATCATTTTTTTTGCCATATAAAAATATCAGCAATATTTATATGAATATATAACTGGATATGTCTGTTCAGTTTTGGCCTCTAAACAAAAACTTAATTATATTTTAGAGCATGCATTTACAGGTTTAAAATAGGTTTTCAGTTGTACTGAGAAAAATATTAATTTATACACACACACACACACACACAAGAAGGTTTGTTTCTGTGACTTGTGGGGATATTCCATAGGTATTTGTACTGTACAAACTAGGCATGGAACGATAACCGTTTTCAAAGTATACCGCGATTTGGAAAAATCAAGGTTTTAAAACCGCAAAAATTTTCTGCAATACCGTTCCTAAGGTACGTGTAAGATTTTTTTACTTACATTTTTTTAAATTTAGTTTTTTAGGACAACAGTATCACCAGCAAAAAAAGATATTCAAAGATGCCGTTTTAAATTGTAAAAAAAACCTGTTTTAATAAAATAATAAAAGTCAATAATTATTTTGAATGATTTAGCCTGATAGGTTTACTGCTCCAAAATATTTTAAATGCTTCTTAAAATAAGATATATTGTGTTCAAAGAGGAAAAAGTTTTTGTTTTTTACCCAGACATTTAAAAAGCATATATTTTAGAGCAGTAATCACAACACAGTGATACCGTGATATTATTAATAATAATAATGAAGAAGAAGAAAAAGAAGAAGAATTGTAAACCTTTTGAAAAAATGGAACATAAGACAATGTCCTCATAAGTCATCTTTTTGTCATACCCATGTCATACTATCGTCATTATACAAATTTGTGTCCTTATATATCACAAAAACAAGCACACTCGCATAGATAAACAAATAAATAAATAAACAAACCAACAAAAAGCACATATATGTCTTGTAAATATAACTGTATCTACATACAGCGTCCCTTACACATACTGAAGGGAAAATTGGTGTGAAAAACAAACTCTTTTGTAACATGTGCACTTCAACCCAGATAATGAAGCCCATTTATTTGCTTTATTAGCCTACTAGTAGATATTTCAACAAGAAATCCCGGATCATTCAGTGACGATGGTGATGATGATGGCCACGTACTAACAGCCAGCATCATGATGCTACAGAGCAGACCTTCATGACAGCCTCGCAGACACGAGCTGCAATAAATCAGGTCTTCAACATTTTTAACAGTACTGCAATTGGTCATTCACAATGTCAGCATCTATCGATTACAAGTCTCTCACCGCACAGTGCGACGTACAAAGGTTGATGATGAGTGTGAATTGATTATAGATATCAGCAGGCCAATAAGCTTAGCAAATCAGCTAACAGTGCTGCCACTAATACAACAACAAATCAAATTTAGTGACAATATGAGCATATATGGGCCTACATTATTATTAGTGTTTTCCCTTATATCTTCTACTTTGAGATGGGACTATGAAAGAGAACTAAAAAAGTCGTATGACTAACCAACTGAGCTAACCAACCTGTCAACAAGCTAGCAAGCGGTTTGTTATGACAGCAGCTCTTAAATGCACAAATAAACATATCAAATTAGACCTAGTGATCCTGTCGTTTAGTTTAATAAGAACCCGTGACTCATTCTACGTACATGCGCTTGTCAAAAGAAAAAAAAAGCATGAAAATACGCTGTTTACTCTAAGGTAGCGAATCCAAAATGGCGTTCAGATTCATTTTCACTCATTTGGTTAACTTAGCAAGCTGCTAAGAGCGCTCAGAGAAAGAGTAATTCCGCAGTAACTGCGTTGAATAAAAGCTTACATTTCAGACTGTTCCGCGTAGTGTTGTCATACCCTGCTGTTTTTCTGTTATAGCATTAACGTTAGACAGATACTCTGTCACCGGTAGGTAATCTCCTCCACAGGCAAACTTACTGACGTGGAAATGGTGCAGGCGCACACTACCTTGATATTTCCTGTCTATGGAAGGCCATTAGGGCCAAAACGTCTGCAACAAACGCGTTTACACGTTATTACGTGTTAACACGTAATTTACGCGTTAACACGCAATTACGCGTTAACACGTAGGTACGTGTTAACACGTGATTTACGTGTTAACACGCAATTTACGTGTTAACACGTTTTTTTTCAAACTAATGTCATTTTTAAACCATTATCATTTAATAAATTCTCCAACCTGCTCATTTTAAAATGTATAATGTCATTTCACTTAAATCACAATAAATGTTTTGCAGTCAATGATCTGTAGTAGATATTTTGTATTATGAAAGGCCAGACATCTTCTGCAATGTTATGTTTGATGGCCGGGGACATTTTAATTCTTGTCATTCAGCTGCTGAGATTTTTTGAAAAACATGTCCAGTGAAATCAGTATGAGCTTTATTTGACAAGTGTGGGCAAACACTCTTGGTGAGGTTTATGTCTGCAAATAATGCACATATTGTAGAACAAACATTTTATAAAAATACTGTTTTTCTTTATAATTGTGTTATACATTTATGCTTGTAATATATATTTATTGTTTACAGAACTTTGGACTATGTACTTTTGTCTCTGTACTGGAAGCTCCAATCACCAAGACAAAATATTCTTGTGTGCAAACAATTGAGGTAAGAAAAACTCAAATTATGATTAACTAAATCAAAATTACAAGATAAAAAGCAGAAATTATTATTTAAGAACTCAAAATTATGACTGAATAAATCTGTAGAAATTACATTACAACAATAGGTGGCCACAAAGCACTATCTAAATGTGGAACTTAATTTTCTAAGGATGATTTTATAAAAAGTTTAATTTAAAAACAAAAAAAAAAGGCTCGTTATTTAATCTTTAACTGAGAATTGTGTGAAAATATAGATTTATTTTACATAAAACATATTATTCAAAAACATTATATTTGAACATGTACATATTTGTAATAGTTATATAAATAGGGTAAGGGGCAATTTTTTCGATATTCATTTTCTTTTCGGCTTAGTCCCTTTAGTAATTTGGGTTCACCACAGGTGAATGAACCGCCAACTCATCCAGAACGTTTTCAGTTGTAGCCCAGCACTGGGAAACGTGTACACACACACACACACACACACACACACACGACAATTTAGCCTACCTAATTCATCTGTACGGCATGTCTTTGGACTTGTGGGGGAAACCGGAGCACCCAGAGGAAACCCACACAAACGAGGGGAGAACATGCAAACTCCACACAGAAATACCAACTGACTCAGCCGAGGCTCGAACCAGCAACCTTCTTGCTGTGAGGCGACAGCATACTGCGCCACCGCATCACATTGAAATGCATTTTAAAATACTAACTACATCCATTTTACATGTATCGAAAAACTACAAAATACAGCAGCCACAAATATATCTAAATAAAACACTTTTACAAGAGAGCATTGCATAGTCGGTCAATCTCTTTATCATTAAACTGACTAAGTTAAGTAAACAATGTTTGACAGCAACAGCATTTGAGCAAGTTTAATTCAGCTTCTGTCAACTTATTCACCTCTACATGAGGAGGTATTCATAAACTAGTTTCTTTCAAATATAAATTTCATACAGAAAGTACTGTCTTGAGGAGGTTCGCTGTTAAAGAAAAAAAAAATAGATAAAGAGTTAGACTATATTGCTTCATTGTGTTGTCATCCATTGAGTGGCCAGTAAAATGGACAATCTCTTAACAGTCTTAAATTTTAAAAGTTATATAAATAGGTTACTTAAATGTTTTTATTAAAAAATCTAAACTCAAATGTAAATACCATTTTCTGAAAACTACTAAAATATCCAGTTTTAATAATTTCCATAAATCATGTTTTCAAGTGTACTCTTTAAAAGGTTATATATATATATATATATATATATATATATATATATATATATATATATATATATATATATATATATATATATATATATATATATATATATATATATATTTTTTTTTTTTTTTTTGTAAATCAAGGAGCTCGTTTGAAATAAGATGTAACAGACTAAAATTTGGTACAAATATTGAATTAGAATTAAAGAAATGTGGAGAACACACTTCAATCCTCAGCCCAAGAGTGAGGAGTCAGCACAAGGTTAGAGGAGAGAAAAAAAAACAAAAAAAAAAGGATTTTATTTTATAGAAATATGTTTATTAGAAATATTGGAACTTTAATAGAAACTAGTTGTCAAGCTGAGGGAGTATAGCCTAACCACAAAGAGAAAGCAGCTAAATTTAGAGGACTAGCAATGCAAAAAATAATAATAAATAAAACAAACAAAACTCAAAGATAGAGGGGAAAAAAAAGAAGAAAAAAAACCCCGAACAGGTGAAAAGATATACAAAATAAAAGGCACTCATCCTTTAGTCACACTTGGAAGTAAATCTCAAATCAAGTACACAAAATAATAAATAGTAATGGACATGCAGGCGCAATAATATTAATTTGGCTTTAAGGCTTAATCCAACTACCACAACCACTAGTGACCACAATCACAAATACCAACTAAGAAGTGTTCCTCAACTCACTATAGCTTCAGAAGCCAGTATTTATAGCCAAACCACTCTGACTCAGGCAGGTTCAGCTGGGCAGAGCACAAGGGTGACATTTTTGGAAAAGGTCAAAGGTGGAAAATCAGAGTGGAGCACAATACAATATTCAAGGCTTACACATAAAATTATGTTTTGGCTGTAACAAATACAAAACATAAAACATGACAACCGTAAAAATGGACTCATCCTGTTGTATAGACTGGAGTAGTATTAAATATTTGTGCATTATATATACTGTTTTATGCCACTTTAACATCTTTAGACAGAATTGTAATATATATATATATATATATATATATATATATATATATATATATATATATATATATATATATATATATATGATTAATTGGTATATTTGTATGTCTTGATATTTATTTGAAATGATATGTTTTATACTATATAATAGAAATTAACAATTTAAATCTCATTTTCAGTTAAAGATTCAATTTACTATAAAGATTTCATGTTTCATTAGATTAATCATTCACCTCCACCTTGGACCTCCAATTTTGATTTTTATCCAATAATTTCGACTTTTCTAAATCATAATCTTTATTTCTAAAGCATGATTTCCTGGCAGAAACTGGCTTCGATAAATAACTGAACCAGACATTAAACAGCAGCGATACTTGCTGCTTTCGGTTTGTATTTCTTAACGCACTTCCGCGTGCGTTACTCTCCCGTCATGATCTTGGTTGATGAGGTAAGGCCACCGTAAGTGCAGCGTAGTGCTTCGGTCACTGCATCATGAATAATTCAAGTAAAACGTAGCTGTGGTGTCCCGATGACTGTGTCTGTCGTAACTGCTCGTAATCCTTCTCCTAAATATTAATGTGGTGATGCGCGCAATCGTTTTGTTACACAATGGCTACGTCGAGCCTACGCCATCTGGTCCACTTCCTTAAAAGGAGCTCAACATATTTGGCAGCGAGGAATAAGGCAGAGATTGCGCTGAGACAGTTTTTTATTTCAATTTCCGATAGCCTGCTTCTTTACCAGTCATCTAACTGTAAAATAACGTTGGGCTGTATTCATACGAGGATAAAAAAAAATCGAGAGAGAGAGAGAGAGACTAGCGAAAATAATTTTAATGAAATAGTCTACAATAACAAACCGTATGCCTTTTCGGGGGTTGCTGAATAAACTTATAGACCGTCCTTTTTAGTACGAGCTCTGATAAACCGTCATGAAATGCCCATACTGTTCTCTCATCATTTCTTTTTAGCTCTGAAAAACGGATTTCTTGTCAAAATAAAAGTCCCGCATAAACAATAGAAGTAAAGTGATCCTTAAACATAAAGAAATGTAAGATAACTCTTATTAACGCCTGTTACAGTGTTAATTAACACATTAGTGGTAACAAGAACAAACAATGAACAAATGTAACATTAGATAATGCTGGAGTGTACACTACAATAAGGTTCATAATTACACTCACAAATGCTTTGTTAATGGTAATAGTAAATCATATTAATTAATGGTTAACAAGCATGAAAAACATGCAGGTTGAAGCTGAGAATTCCAATACTCTAAAACCTGCATGTTATTCATGCTTGTTCACTACACAAAGACATTTATTTCAGACAGATTCCTCTGGCATCCAATGTTCTTCCTGATGGATGTGGCTCTTCTTCTTCATTTGGTGATTTACCCTGGATAACGTGGCTCTTGATCATCTCAAACAAATACGTTCTGTCTTGGTCACAGATGCACCAGCGAGACGCACACCAACAGTTTATCCTCTTTTTAATTCTGATATGTCACTCATTATGTTGTGTGCATTGCGATATTTTAAGAAAAACTCTGTTACTAAACCTTCACAGTCTGCTCTTACTGCTGGAATCCGCAATCAATAAAGATTGGTCACCAAGGAGATATGAGTCCTCTCGCGCGCGCACTCGGTCTCTCTCCTTTCGCTTAAATTACAGTTAGCTTAGTCCATAAACAATCCTTGTATAAAATACATAATTTATCCAGGCCTAAACCGAATATGCAATATTATCCTTGCATAATTATCAAAGCGAAATAAGCTAGGGCTCATTTTATATATAAACTATACATATACATTTTAATGAAATTTTAAGTAATGGAACATTATACGTAAAAAAAAAAATTTATACAGTAGGGTAGGTTACAGGCTAAATAAATGCGCCTCATCAGCTGAACATCGCTGCGGTCACCGCACGCGCTTCTGTGTAATGCTTCATAAAGAACTGATGACAGACACAATCTCAATAAACACTTGACGCTTGCTGTCAACTAGGTAGGTAATTAAGGACATTTGTTGTGACAATAATAGGATCTGTTGTTGTCAAATATGTTTCCTCATATGTTATAATATTTTTGTTGAAAATCTGTAATAGTGTGCCTCAATGCCAGTAAAATAATCAGCCTTGGTATTTAATGTATATTTCCTGCCAGTTTATCGCAGGCAAACTAAATTGTGGTCAGTTTTACTTATTATACTGTGCCTTGACTGGCTATATAGTTCAAAAGCAAAATGGTTGGCTATGTGGAAAAATATAATTCACAATGCAAAACCCTGGCCCTGCAGTTATCTCTCTCTGAAAAAAAAAATCTTATAGCCTATAGCCTACTCTTTTCGGTTTAGAATATGGGACTATGGGATTTTTTTAATACATTATACTATTCTATTCCCTATACTGAACCAACATAACATATATATATATATATATATATATATATATATATATATATATATATATATATATATATATATATATATATATATATATATATATATATATATAGTTTTATAGTTTTAAGGACATTTTAATATTTAAGCATTTTGATTTATTGGCTGCACATTGGGCTCATGAATACCGCACAAACTTGTGGGTAAAAAAATTATAATTTAAGCTTATTATAAATTAGCAGTTGGTCAAATATTACCATAATGACAATAAGTAATTATTAGGCTATTAATACAGCCAGTTATTCCGTTTATGGCTGTGACAACGTCCTGAAAAAATAGCTGGCGAGAATCACATTGGTTTTAACACTGAATAAATTAATAAGCTAATTTATAATAAGCTTAAATTAATTTTTTTTTTCATTAGCCACACTTTATTATGTGTGTGTGGTATTTATGACCCAGATGTGTAGCCAATGAAACAAAATGCTTAAACATTAAAATGTAAGGTTTAGAAAATTAAAGTATAGAAAAGTGCAACAGCAACAGGTAACAATTTTTCTTTTGAAATAGATAGCCAGTCGAAGCACAGCACATCCCAGTATTATAGAGATATTATTAGCTTATAATAATAATTGTCAGGAATCCTTCTGGACTGTCAGATTTATTCACTGCACCTGCACAGCCCCAATCACCAGAATACTAAATCACCTTCACCTGTTGCTCATCACCCTGCTCGCACTACATAAGCCTGGAACATTCACTCATTCTCTGTCTGATCTATTTGTTAGTACCCAGACTCGGTTCTCTTTGACTTGATAGCTTCTGCCTGCCTGCCTGCCTGCCTGCCTGCCTGCCTGCCTGCCCACCAGTTTGCCTGTCATCCCGTCTGTTATTTCGTGCTGTGAATCCTGTACTGTGTTTAACTCCACCGGCATCATCTTGTTTTCAGTTACCACCCAAAGTTAAGTTCTGTTTGTTTTGCTTTCTTTTACGCTGGTGTTGATGATATTTCTGTTCTAAACAACCTCAACATTGTTTAAAGTATCATTAAATATCCATTCTTTGTTAATCTGCCTTTTTGTCTTCTTTCTGATCCATAATAATAAGAAGAATAGACATTTTGTTTGGACCTAATGTGCATTTTTTTTTTTTTCCCAACAAGCACCATTTTTCATTCTGCAGGCTGTTCGCTCAGGCAGATGGTCGAATATTTGTAACCTAGCCTATAATAAATAAAAAGCAGAGTTATTCTTCAATTAGGTGCTCTATTAGGCACAATTTTAAGAGTATCTTGTAGTGTGCTGTGCCGCAGTTTTCATATCTTCTAGTGTGCGTACGTTTAAGATTTGGGATAATGAAATCGCAGAAGATTCGCCTCGTGTGCGCTGCAACCAGATTTTATTATCGGTTAGGATTTTAAAACTCCTGCAGCAAGTGAGGAGAAAATGAAAGCACCATAATCTTTAAAATAATGAGAAATTAAAAATGTAGCAGACATATGACAGGGGTTTGAGACACAACAATTACAGTAGATTACTAATCAAACCCTTTTCCACACAACAAAAGAAATCATTTCTTGGAAAATTATCTTTTTGAAACATTTGATTTAATATAATTTATATCTTAATTGTAATGTGTGGGTGTTTTTTTTTATTATTATTATTATTTTTTTTTTTTTTGTGTGTCCGTTATCTACACAATAAACGAGAGAATACCATCTGAAGTGCACAAGTCCGCTATATGCTTCAGCGCCAAAACACTATTTGTTAAATTTTATGTGCAATATTTACTGTTTTAGAGAAGTCTGATTTATACTGTTGTGATTATTAATGACATTATCATTCATTGCGCAGGTCTCTTTGAATGAGCCAGGCTTTACAAGCTATTTGCAGCACTGACCTTGTTCCCAGATTACTTCGGAAGAACAAACTTGGTTGGATGATAGAACTCAGAAACTCATTGTGAGAACGGAGATGCTCTGTGCATGCCTATGCAATGCGTTATTTATATTTAATTTGAGAGTCTACATGCTGAATTGTGCCAGTCTGTCAAGATAAAATTACCAACAACATCTTAATATTTTAAAGTAAGTATTAAAGTTTGCATAATAATTGAGATATATATATATATATATATATATATATATATATATATATATATATATATATATATATATATATATATATATATATATATATATATATAATATAATATAATATAATATAATATACACACACTATAAGACTTATTATGACTCCAGAAGAATTATTTTTGTTGTATAGGACACTGCGACATAGATAATACTGTGAATTTCCTTTGTTCGTTAAAGATAATGTGGGAAATATTATTTTAACTTAATTTTGCATTGACTTCAACTGCATGTGTTACCCACTAAAATGCAAAGTTACTTGTCAAATAAATTACCATGGAACATTAATTTGAGTTTAGGTTATTTCATTAGCTTGTTTAAGAAAACTGTGTGCTTGAAAAAATGACATTTTCAGTTAAAGATTTAATAACTCTCTAAAAAAACTTTGTTTTATTAGATTAAACATCTTTAGAGAATTAAGTTCCACATTTAGATGGTTGTTTGACGCCACCTATTGTCATGTAATTTCTACAGATTTATTCAGTCATAATTTTGAGTTATTAAATCATTATTTCGACTTTTTATCTTGTAATTTTGATTTAGTTAATCATAATTTAGTTTTTTCTTAAGGCAGAAAGGAGCTTTGTTATTACATAGTTTTATCGCAACTTGTCAATTATTTATTGTCAATTGTTTTCACACAAGAATATTTTGTCTTGGTGATTGGAGCTTCCAGTACAGAGACAAAAGTACATAGTCCAAAGTTCTGTAAACAATAAATATATATTACAAGCATAAATGTATAACACAATTATAAAGAAAAACAGTATTTTTATAAAATGTTTGTTCTACAATATGTGCATTATTTGCAGACATAAACCTCACCAAGATAGGTTACTCTGCATTAAATCATTTATGTGTTAAGTAATTATTGACCTGTTACATGTAGTATGAGAATGCACAATCTGCCGCCTCTTCATCTGACAAAACTTCAATTACTGTCTGGTTTGGATCAGCCACCAAATCAGACATAAGACTGCAGCGGACTGTCAGGACAGCGGAGAGGATTATTGCTGTGCACCTGCCCAACCTTCAGATCTTTACACATCTTTATCTCTATACATCTTTATTATTAGATCAGTTGTTAACTGTTTATTTTTATGGTCATGCATATACACAACCATTAGTGTTTATGATTTTTGTAACCAAAATGTTTTATTGTTTATTTTATATCCACTTATGTCATTCTGTGTTCTTGTGTTGATTTGTATGTATCCTGTGCTCCAGAAAAAAAAATACAAAACATTTCTTGTGTTTGCCCACACTTGTCAAATAAAGCTCATACGGATTTCTCTGGACCCATTTTCAAAGAAATCTCAGCAGCTGAATTACAAGAATTAAAATGTCCCCGGCCATCAAACATAACATTGCAGAAGATCTCTGGTCTTTCATAATACAAAATATCTACTACAGATCATTGACTGCAAAACATTTATTGTGATTTAAGTGAAATGACATTATACATTTTAAAATGAGCAGGTTGGAGAAATTATTAAATAATAGTGCTTTAAAAATGACATTAGTTTAAAAAAACGTGTTAACACGTAAATTGCGTGTTAACACGTAAATCACGTGTTAACACGTACCTACGTGTTAACGCGTAATTGCGTGTTAACGCGTAAATTACGTGTTAACACGTAATAACGTGTAAACGCGTTTGTTGCAGACGTTTTGGCCCTAATGGCCTTCCATACCTGTCAACTGACAGCTCTTCCAACCAATAATCGTTAGAATCTGGGACCTTCCTGCCCATGTATTAAAATAGATTATATCGCTGTTTGGAAACATTCATCAATAAACTTTATTTTAAATGTACATTTATACGTGTTTGTAAACTGTAAACATCCATAGTAGTATTAACATTAACATTTCTCAGCTAATATTCAGAATAGGGCGGGTCTTCGGTGAAGTCACAATCACGTCAGGGTCGGTTGGATTTCACTGATGACGAAACGAGTTGTGTGTCCTCACGACGGAGGCGTACAGAGTTCATACACACACGGGCTTGTTTTGATGTTGTCACAATGTGCAAGAGCTCCACAAGTGCAGTTTCAAGAGGACCATGAATAGGTGATGCATTTTTAAAACGATTATATATTGTAAACACGGGTTTGAAGTCCTTCGGATGATTCTAACAGAAAGAAACGATACATTTTAATTCATTTCAACATCACTCGTGTCAATGTTGCAAATCAATTCAAATGTATATATAGCTACTATCAGGAATTGAATAAACCCTCTAATTAAAATAAATATCCAGAATGGTTTATTAAACATTTCGGAGAATTTGGAAACACCCAGGGAGGGAATGGTTTGACTGCAAGAAAGTTAGGACAGAAAATTAGTAACATAAATTGTTTTGTGGGAAGAAACAAAAACGTCTGAAGTAGCCTATATAAAACAATATACGTCTTCTAAATCATTAAAAGGGACGCACACGTTAAGGTAGGCCACGAAGAATAGATAAATATATGTTAAAATATATGTTGTTTTTATTAGTAGTAGTAGAAGTACGATTGAATTATTAATTAGTAACCTCTGCCTTTATAGCCTAGCAAAAAAAAAACGTCTGTTTCTTCACCTCTTAAAACACTTTTCGTCCTCAATAAAGGCTAGTCTGTGACTGTCTGACCCAATATATCTAATATTGTTTACATTATCTTGATCAATAGGCCTAACTAAACAATTGAGGTAAAGTTGGTTTTACATTCGCACATTCATTCATTTTATTGGTCCCTATATTGTTTACCAATCTACTTTGAATATTCGGTCTGAAATCTCATTATGTATGACTTCAAAACAACATTAGCACTATTTATTTGAGTGTGAACAATGTTGTACTTTGAAAGTTTCCCTCTATAACATTTGATACATTTTGTACTTTGTTGCTTATATGATTTCTCTATTTACATTTACAAAGGATACTTTTCTGATATTATATTATAAGGAGAATGTCTGAATGTCCAAATATAAAACCAACTTTACCTCAATAACTAAATATAGCAAATGCAAGGACGCAACTACAAGTGAACTGACTGAAGACGTGTCGTGGAGTGTGCGTCATTTAGTTCATTGTAAAGTGTAAAACCCCTGATGATATTTTTGTTATATTAAACTGCAGACTAGTCTTTTTAATTTTACTAATTAATATATTTTGGATTTATTAACGCTTCACTCTTAAAAAATAAAAGAATAGGCTACAGAAATCCAGCCAACAGAATAAATAAAATACTGTTTTTCTTGTTGTGAAAAAGATGTTACCCTCTATAACATTTTATTCATTAAAGTTTTTAATGGATGTCAATAAGAGTGTTGAGAATGCAAAACATCACAAATGAGAAAGGAACAGATTTTTAGGAAAGAAAAAGTAGTGTCCCCCCCTAACAATAACATTACACTAACTAGCCTGATGTTCATGCTTGTAAGTGAAGGTTTTAGTGATGCTGCGCAAGTGAGCTCAAGCGGGTGATTGACCGACGCTTTGATTTACTGTGCGTATGTTTAGCGAGCGCATGTGTGAGACTAAAAGAGCGTGGGAGAGAGAGAGAGAGAGAGAGAGAGAGAGAGAGAGAGAGAGAGAGAGAGAGAGAGAGAGAGAGAGAGAGAGAGAGAGAGAGAGAGTCAAGGGGTGGGCACTGCTTTTGCCGCGGACCTGTCTCACGAGATATTTAGCATAAAGTCAGTCCCCCTCTGCATGGGGATCAAGCCTTCACTCTCCTCTAAAAACTTATGACAGACAACACACACAGAGAGAAAGAGAAAGGGGAAACTTTCTCTTTACGTTTGCTCATCTTAAGGAACTTTCTACATGACGACCGCATCGTTTCAGAAAAGCTGCTAAGACGCGTTGAACGCAAAAAAGTTGTACCTTTTTCGAGGATTACCTCCACTAGACCGGGATTCATGTGAGTAGATGCATGACAAAAATCACCGTGCTGATGAAATGTGCATTCGTGCGCTGGAGGAGCTTTGGTGATGTTGTCTCCTTCCAGTCTCTCAAAAATAGGCTACTTGATTCAGACCTGTCGGGTTAGACAGAAAGGATCGCGGCGGATTTATCGCTCGTCAAGATCACTTTTACCGGAGAAGCATATGGGACAAACGAGCGTCGTTTATCATCGGGTTGAAGTTGATGTGATGATGTGTAATGTATACGAAATGTACAACGTAGCTCAATGGAATATGTACGGTTACTAACATTAGCCTATTTAATTAAATATAAGTAATAATAGTATTAACAGTAATAATGATGATGAAATATTGTGGTTAGGAAGTTATACTATTCGAGTAGGCTGTACGAGAATATGTTTAATCTATTATCAATTAATATTTTAAATGTGGATAAAATCAGATGCAATTGTTTAACTCGATGACGCCGGTCTTTCATTAAGAAAAACTTACTTTAAAGTGTCTGCATAAGGTTATTTTGACAGTTAAACTCTATGTTATGGTTTGCTGGATAATGTCAAATGTGTTGTTTAAGTTAACGGGCTTAGCCTACATTGATTTGTTTGAAGTTCATTTAAGTCAGTTTGTGCATTTGTCAAAAGTGCCGGTGGTTAGCAAGACTACAGCCGACAAATGTGCATACGATTGAATTACAACCAATAGAAAAATAAAACATCTGCTAATTTTTCTGTCTATGCTGCTGTAGGCCTATATATTAGCCTATATGATAAATATATTAATGGAGGGCGCATAACTGATAGGCGGCAGGTGCTTCGAAGCCGTAAAAAAGATAAAGAAAAAAAGACATCCAGGTTTCCATCCACGCTCACTCTGTTATTTAGTTATATTGTTAAAAATGCTCAGGTGCTATTTTAAATTTTAAAACATGCAACAATTAAAAGTTTCAGTTAGGGGGCATTTCTGTCTGTCCAAAATAAAAAAAAAATAGTATAGCCTAATAAAAAATACTAAAGCAAACGCACCTGTATATCTAAATTTACATGCGGCCAAATAGTCAAACAAGATTGACCGAAACATTTTTGCTAGAGTATCAAAAACGAGAGCTTAAAATTAATCTTATTAGGCTCCCATAATTTTATTTATTGTTGCATTTTCTAGATGTCTTTTATTGTAATATTTTAACTCGGGTTCTCTTGCTTGTGATTGATTCTTGTTTATATATTTTTAATTGGACGCGCTAAATATTCTAATTATAATTTTCGTTTAAAATGGCTTAAAATCATTGCAATAAAATTGCTAACACGTTTAAAAGAATAAAAACAGGTTATTTGTAAATGCGTGCATATGTGGTTAAACCACACAGACCGAAAAGTGCGTGAGGGAGGCTCTTGCGTTTGGTCATGTCGCCTCCAGTATGGGATGTAATGAACAAACACACTGTACAAGTCTGTATTTCGGCTTCAGCTATTCAAAACATATAAAGTATGTCTTTTAAACTTTTGCTTAATATCGAATCTCTACATTTTTTGTGCATGTTATGTTTCAACATTTCATCATTCGTATATTTCTCAGTCGAACAGTGACAATGTGCGTGCCGCTGTGTAATGAAATAAACATGACCGTCCTTATAGCGAGATGAGCATCTCCTCGTACACGGATATTCGGAGCTGTGCGTGCAGGAAAAGCCGCGCTTTGACATACACAGCCAAATGCAAATGGGTGTTAGGAGGGGAGAAATTAACATCTACAAACATTGGGTAGAAATTCCATCTGCCGCCGGCTCGAGTGGGCCCTTAATAAGTTCTCAGACAGCAAAGTGACACACATCTTAATCAACTCTTAATCCAAGGAATTAATTCTAAACGCGTTTATGAATAATTCCTGAGATAATGCAGCAGCCCGTGGAAATGTATGCGGTCGAACCAACAGATGGACCCAGCAATCTTCTGAAAAACGAGAGGATTTTACCTCTATTATCTCTTCTCTTATTAGATATATATATTTTAATGAGATCGATGTCCTGTATATAAACTGCCCCCTCACTGACATGCATTATCTGAGCGGTGTCAGTACGAATATCTCGAAGGCAGCATAAATTTTCCTTTCTCCAAGTGCCATCAACACGGTGTGAAGAGAGACATAAAGTTTTGAGCCAAACTTTATCACAGGAAATTTACATTAAAAAACACAATTCAAAAAAGTGTACCTAGTTATAATGATCATTTTAAACAACAATAATTAAAAATATCATTGTTATTATATAAATAATAATAATAATAATAATAATAATAATAAGTATTATTATTATTATTATTATTATTATTATTATTATTATTATGTACATAAATTTTACAATTTGTTATATACACCATTTAATACATAAATATGATATAAATCAAGGTCAGAAAAACCTAGTCACTTTCCTTTTTGGTCTCTCCATTTTTACATTTTAAAAAATCTATCAATGCATCTGTGGCATTTGCATGGACTCTTTGATCACTTGCCTTGTTGGCCCACAGTCCTTAGGGGACCCTTGATAGAGTTTGAAATGTAATAATGTCACAAGTCCTGGTAGGGGTGGGGAGGTGGGTGCATTGACACCTTGCTCGGGATGAAATAACCAGCTTACGTCACCTATAACTCTGGCCAAAAGGAGCAGCATCTGAGCAGCCTGCCTGACAGATAACCATTTATCAAAGTCACTCCGGGTATGTGTTGAAGTATATCTATAGTTCTGATTGTAATTCTGCATTCTCATGATAGCCTCCCCTGCACAAGCCAGCTGCATGTACAAGGCAAGTTACATCAACTGTTAATTAGATTAAAAGGGATTATGATGGCATTAAAAATGTCATTAATAGATACTATAAAAAGTGTATGCTAGAAAATATCATTTACAAAACAAATCATATTTTTATGAGAAATATGAAGCTATTTACAACATAGAAAGCATTAAAATTATTAAAGGTCAAATGGTGTGCCATCCTGAGCACAATGAAACAAATCATTATAATTTAACAGGACACTCTGCTTTGGTAAAGCACAAATTTGTTATCCAAATGTTTCCTTTTAAGCATTTGTTATATTGAGTACATCTAGGCCTGTAAGCGTTTTACTACACCACTTTACACAAGTAGAATCACAACACTTTTACTGCAATTATGCAATTTTACTTTTCATTTTATATTTATATATTCTTTTAAACAAATTGTCATATGTTTAAATTCAATGTTTCAAATAGCAATATTGATGTAAAGTTGATATATGTTAATATATGATATAAAGTTGAGCATATGCTAGCAAAACCAAATGTGACTTGCTTCTGAAAACATCTACTGTTTTGAAAGAGTGTTCCTCTGTTATTTATCACCACTGATAATTTCTACATCCCCAGGTTTTGTATTCTCATTAATACAGATCAAGTGCTGATAGTTTGGCACTTGTTTGTTTCCTCCTATAGATAGAGAATTCAATACCAATAGCTTTTATTGAGTGTAATTCTTCTAACTTTTTCAGAAGAAAAAAGTTGATGATGTCCTGGGATTTCATTATAATCATAACAATTTTGACAAATATGTATTTAATGTTCCAATAATAAATTTAGAATCTAAAATGAAGAAATGAATTCAGTTAAATCAGGCTGATGACACTATTATTGCTAAAATGTATAAGGAAGTGTTCCAGTTTTGAATTAATTGCCAAAGGTATTTGTTAATTCTTTAGTGGATTATATATAATGCATCATTATGGGAGCTGTCATTATTGGTGCTGAATTAAGGACCAAACTGATTATCTCTCCATTGGCAAACAAATAAACATCTGTGTTACTAATATATATATAATATAGATATAAATAAAGCTACTTTAACCTGAATGCAGTTTTGCACACATTAGCACACTGTCACTGAACGATAAACAAGGATATATCATTTAGATATACAAATATATTAAAGTAGGCCCGCGTTATGCATTGTGAGCTGTCGCCTCAAATCAGGCCTATCATGTGGCATTGGATCTAAATTAGTTTTAGCCAATATTTGTTTTATCGTGTCTCGTAGACTATATCTGTGAAAGTGAGGAGAAATATCCTTTGATGTTGCACACCATGCGCCCGTTTATTTACGAACATTTTACGCGCTGTAGGAACAAACAATGCGCTCTTTGGGAAAAACACATTTACTCAAAGGCTAAACTACAAATCTGACTTAAATCATGGATAGGCCTATAGTATATCTGCGTATTCTTTTATAGATAGCTTAATAAAATGTATTGCATTGGGTAATTTCAATAATTAAAGCGGGTGAGAAATTAGCGACTTTAGGCATATATGTTTTTTTCTTTTGTTAATGCGAGTTCATCGTAATTTAGAAGTTTATTTAAAAAAATAATTGAATCAAGAAAATATTTGATGTTTGAAAGTGTATATTTATATTATATTTCTATATTTAATTATGTGTATAGTTTAAATATATTATCTTAACAAATAGGCTATATTTTTCTATTTATTCCCGTTTTGTGTCAGTGTGCAGACGATTAGTCAGACATTCACATAGCCTGTACAATACGACTCCTTTAAGCGAATACCCTATGCAGCGAATATAAAAGGATAAATCACATGTGTTGTTGCTTCAATTATTCTATTCGCGCGCGAGTTCCGATGCCGTTTGCTGAATTCTGATCTGCTTTCACTCTTCACCACAGATTCCAAGGCGCAGTAAGAAAGTGATTATGTTTCTATATCTCTTGGGTGTAACTGCTGTTACACAAATAAACGAAATGTTATTTTAAGCTCTATTACGAGGCTGCTATTTAAGGCTGTTCACTCTTATTTTAAATGCCCGGTGCCTCAAATCAAAAATCGTCTTCAAGACACACTGAGTACAGTTGCACACCAATGTAACCCACCTGACGTTTTGGAGATTTGCAACACAAAGCAAACGCGCTGGATTTCATTACTGCATCTCATTTGATATGAAGAAACATGCAAATAATCGAGCACTCTTTTCACTTTATATTTCGCATCCGGTTTATTAGCTGTTTGGATTGATTCCTGCTGTGAATTTATTTGGGTTAACTTCGTTACTTGTTTGGGTTAACTTGTTTGAGGCTTTAGGTTTCTGAAAGGAAATGCTGACCATATAGAAACAATAAACGAACAAAAATAAATAAATAAACAAACAGAATAGCCCTAGATTTTTAACATTAGTATTGACAAAGATTTTTTTTTAATTAAAATTAATTAATTTAAAATGTGTACCATATTAAAATTATGTTCCTATTTATTAGTCTGTGTACACGGACGGTCTGAGAGTGAAAATAGCCGTCTATTCCATCACATCATATAAACTTCTATTCTATTAAATTATTTCTCCAAGATTCAGTTCAGTTTTTTGGTTTGAAAATAAAATCCAGTGTTGTTGAATTAAATTGAATGAGTTATTGATAAAGGCTGTGACGTTGTCACCTTTTAATTAAACGTTTATTGTACCAAATGTATTTTTGTTTAAAGTGTACGATTAGCTTGGCCTGCTACATATTTTGTTAAGTCTCTAAGTGGCTCTGACGAACCGTGAAACACTCTTGGCCTGTTTGAGGAAATATGTTCAACCAGAACATATAAAGAATAATATATTTAAGGGGAAAATAGTAGATGTGTCTTTTATTTCGTTAGTCAGAAGATGATGAGCTGCGGTCACACTAAACCTGAGCAAACAATGCAGTCTCGTGTGTATTGTTTTTCTAGCTTAAGCGTGTGTAGACTATGGTGCATCAGCAAGCATTTATGTAAATATGACCCTGTGCTGTTCACAGAGCCTGGCGGTCGAGGTGATGGATTTTAACCTTCTAACGGACAGTGAGGCCCGCAGCCCGGCACTGTCTCTGTCTGACTCCGGGACGCCTCAGCACGATCCGGGATGCAAAGGCCAAGACAACAGTGGTCAGTTCATATTCATGTCTAATTAACAATACAAGATAATCATTAATTATTATAAACATTTAAGTAATAATATGAGTTTAGAAGCAAAAGCCGTCTGAAAAAAGTGCCGTCTGAAATCTTATTCTAAATTTAAGTCTCATGTGAGGAGGTTCGGCAAATTCTCTTTTTATTGCTATTAATGGGGTATTTTCATTGCATATATGTATAATATATCACAGAAACAAAAGATACACACTGGCTGCTTAGCCTGCTGCATGTTGGTTATTTTGTGCATGCTGGTTATTTAATTTTCGTTCTTCGTTCTTCTCTAGTTAATTCGTGTAATGCGGCTCCACATCTTTGGTTGGAGTTTTGAATAATCTTGGGTCATTTGAATTCAGGCCTATACCTTTCATAGATGTTGAAGAGTTTTTATGTGCCTGCTGACAGTCGCCATTTGAAGAAGATCCTGGATAGCCAGTCACGTGCTAAAGGAGCGGTGCATAAATTATTCATTCCCATGCCTCAAATTTGGTACCCAAATAACTCAGTCAGTAGGCCAATGCGAATCAGTCTAAACACCTGTGAAAAGGTCTGAAGACGACATGCACTTTACAGAGAGACTGCACGACAGAGGATTATGCAATCCTAAATATAAAAAAAGTCAGCTGTTTATTGTTAAATTACTGTTAGCTTACTTTCTGTTTCTGTTAATGAGCTTATTTGGGTGTGAGAATGTGAAAAGCCTGTCTATTGCACCGGAAACTGCATGCATTTCGATCATCAAATGATTTATCTAATGGCTATACAGTTCTTTAATAGTAAATAATTGTTCCGATTACGGCGGGTTTCTCAGCAGTGCCAATAATAATTTTTTGGCTCCCCAGGGAACCTTTTTCTAAAGTTATTACGTTTTCCGCTATAAAAATGCTTTATGTAATGAAAAGGTTAAATCGATGTTAAAAGTTTCATCCATCCATATGCCGAATGCCAGTTAAGAGCTTTTATTTTTAGGAGTCCAAATTTACGGATGAATCTTCCCAAGTTGTTTGTTTACATAATGTTTATAGATAATGTATGCCGAATGAAACAGAAAATAGGCTATATTGAAAATCCCACGGGAAAGTAACTTATATTTTCTCACTAAAGATTAAGGATTATTATATATATTTTTATATATTTTATATTATATTATTGGTCCGCATGTTGCGGATTTAGGCATTTTTTTCTATTTTAAACGTTTAGGCCTATGCCAAAAAGTGCATGTCTGCTTAGTTACAAAATATATGAAATCTTTATTAATAAGCTGCATTTACCTATTTTTGGCTAATTAAAAAAAACCTAAAAATATTTTTTGGTCTATTGGCATATCATTATTTTAAGGAAACGTTAGCTTAACCACAAACATGATATTAAAGTAAGCCTAGTCTAAACAACAAAAATATACAACCGACAAAATAATAATAAATAAGACTTTACTGTATTTAATTTTAAGAAGCAGCGTTTTTGTTTTCACTATAGGCCTATAACTACTTCACAAATTTCAGTGGTTGACGTCTATTCATCAGCTTCTGAAGAAGCTCATAATTCACGCCCTTTACGGGCTAAAATGTTTCAGCATAATGCCGATATTAAACACAAACTGAACAATAAATTGATTAATTAAACGCTCTGAAAGTTAAACAACAAAGCTTCTACATTTATTGAAGAGCTCACTGATTCTCTCATACACGCCGTACTTACAGAACAGACATCGGTTTAATACATCGACTTAATTAAACTTAAAGTATATTAATTTCCATTTTACTTCACAGAATGTATTTTCTGCGTCTTCTGTTTAATAGATGCTGTTGTAAAGTTAAAGGCGATCTGTCCGCTGACAGATGGCAGCATGATGTCTTATTGGTTTTCCTAGAGGCCCTGCAGAGTCCTGGAAAGCTTGCTGATTAGTTAGAACTGCTCCTAGAGAGTTAAGCTCTTGCCAAACAGCCCCAAACCTGCCCTGTCACTAATGGCTGATCCCAGGATTATGTGGCCAGCTAATTTAGCCCTTTCTGTGGGGTCTTGCATTTGCAATTTGCAGAACTCTGTAGACACCACAGAGGGAGGATTTTCATCATGCATACAAAAAACCCACTCAGGGCCCTGCAGTTTACCTTGCTCTTGTTTTCTAGCTAAACGGAAGCTAAATACTTTTGTGTAGTTAGCACAAACATGTTTATATGTAGCTAAGTTTGATTTGTAATCATGTTAATGCAACACATGTTTGCTTAATTAATGATTTTTTATGACCCATACAGACACAGAGAAGTCCCATCAGAACCACACAGATGAGTCGAACCCAGAGGACGGCTCTCTAAAGAAAAAACAGCGCCGGCAAAGGACACATTTCACTAGCCAGCAGCTCCAGGAACTGGAAGCCACCTTTCAGAGAAACCGTTATCCCGACATGAGCACGCGAGAGGAGATTGCGGTGTGGACCAACCTCACAGAAGCAAGAGTACGGGTACGTGTGTCCCTGCCAAACTAAACCGCTGCATAGCTACGGCACATTGTGTTTCAGAAACAGTTGTAGATGTTATAATCAAACAAATATATAATCGACACACTGACTGATGCAGATAAGAAGTTATGTTCACTATGCTGTCACTATGGTACATTTGTGTAATGAAAGGGCGTCCTTTGTACCACAAGACATAAATTATAGGCCCGGGCTATTCCAGGATTTTCAGGAATACTTAAAGGGATAGTTTATCCAAAAATGACAGTTACCTCACAATTTACTCTTCCTTGTGTCATTTTAAACATCTGCCGAACACAAATAAAGATATTTTGAAGAATGTTGGTTGCTGGGACTCATCCACTTCATTAACAGGAAAAAAATACTATGGAAGTCAATAGGAAATAATTTTTCAAAATATCTTCTCTTATGTTCAACAGAAGAAAGAGTCAATAGGTTCTGAACAAGTTAAGGTTAGTTAGTTATGACAGAGTTTTCATTTTTAGGGTATAATATATTAAACCCTTAAACTGAAGACACTTTTGGTACATGGAACCACACTGTAAAAAAATCCTGGTTGCCTTTCATTTTTAAGCTGAATCAAATTAACCTTATGAGTCCACTGAACTTGTATTATGTTAAACTGACTTAAAACAGCTTGCGTAACTTATAAATTGAAGTTAGAACTTGATTAACTTCATTTAATAAGGTACAATGACCTAAAACCATACGCTAATCATTCAACTTTTACAGTTCAGAGTAAACCCATTGTTTTAAACGCTGATTTTTAGTTAATTTTACTATGAAGAAATGAGTAAACCAGTGCAACTGGGAACTGTTAAGTTGATTTAACCTGACTTTTCTAATTATGCACATAATTAATTTACCTAATGATTTTAAGGCAACAGTTTACTCATTTTTTTAAGTAAAGTAAACTAATCACTATAGGGCCAGACAGAATCTGGCAATTTTTTGCTATTTCTGTGGAAAATTTAGTAAAAAATCTGCAGATTTATGCAGAATGATTTTAGGCGTATCATAACAAACTTCATTCATTCATTTTCTTTTCGGCTTAGTCCCTTTATTAATCTGGGGTCGCCACAACAGAATGAACCGCCAACTTAGCCAGCATATGCTTTACGCAGCGGATGCCCTTCCAGCTGCAACCCATCACTGGGAAACATCCACACACACTCATTTACACACATACACCACGGACAATTTAGCCTACCCAATTCACCTATACCACATGTCTTTGGACTTGTGGGGGAAACCGGAGCACCCAGAGGAAACCCACGCGAACACGGGGAGAACATGCAAACTCCACACAGAAATGCCAACTGACCCAGCCGTTACATTTTTAACTTTTATTTAATGCAAATCCATCTAGATCCTCTTAGTTGGTAAACAAACAATTTGGTCTCTCATACAATTAATCTACTAAAAGACAGAAAATATGACTTTACAAACTGTACTGTAAATAAATCATATGAACATTTTAATGTTATTATTTTTATATCACAACAATATTAGTGAAATTAATTAAAAACTGAATAAATATAAATTTACACCCATTTACCCAAGTAAATACATAGACTCAATAACGGGCTAAAAATCTGCAGATTTCTGCACGGACAGATTCCGTGTGGGCCTACTAATGATTTTAAAAGCAACATGCTTGCTCACTTTAAGTATAGTCAACTAACTTTATCAGCTGTGGCATTTTTTACGGTTACCTCAAAACTGCTATGATGTAATTTGAACAATAGTTAAAACCCTAAAAAAAGGTTTGTGACCTTCTGTCTGAACAAAAAGCATCGGCAAAATTTAATCGGTGAAGCCCACAAAGAGAGCAGGTGGGCTCCCATTCTGATGGATGACAATACAATCGCTGCCTCCTTAGCTGGCGCGCATTTAATGGATCAGATTCATGTTGGCCAGAGGAAAGGTCACATAGCACGCAGTCTTGGTTGTTATTTTGAAAGAACAACAGAGGTAGAGATACTCCTTTCCTAATGTCTATCAGTGGCCTCCTGAACCGTGCATGAATGTCAGTAATCCCAGCTGGAACCTTATGCCACATATTCCGCATGCTTCCGCTGTCATATTGATTTACGCAATTGATAGAGTATGTGCTCCTAATAAACTCACAAACCCTAAATCATGGCACTGACCTAATGCCAGCTTGACCCAGGATACTTTAAAAACCCTCCACAATGGACCACACACCACTTTTGATGCTGCCACGGTTGGGTTTTACAGTCATTACAGCAGTGTTGAGAGAAAGCATGTTCAGCTGTAAGCCACTTGTGCACGATTTTAGAAAATATATGCTTGGGTTGGAAAGTGAGAGCTATTGTACACCCCAAAATGAAATCATTTACTCATCCTTCACTTGTTTCGAATCCTGTTTGCATTTCTTTCTTGTAGAAGACAAAGGAAAAACAAACAAACAGCCATTGACTTTTATAGTATATATACTTCTATAGCATTTAGTTCCTAACATGGCTGCTTTATATCCAAACATTCTTCAGAATATCTTCTTTTGTGTTTAACAGAAGAGAGAAAATCCAAAAAGTTTAGAACCACTTGAGTGTGAGTAAACACTGAAGATTTGTGTTTTTGGGTGAACCATCTCTTGAATATGACTTTAGGGAAGGTGGTGAAAAGCACTCGGTCACTATATCATAATATCTATGCCAAAATATATAGAATGAACACACCGTCCACTGAACTATATTTGCCATTCGGTTATTTTGGAAGGCTTTAAACACCATTGCCAAAGTGTCAGTGGAACATTCACAGAGGAGGGTATTCCCTGTGTCCAAATATAAACGGTATCATTTACAGTGTGCTGGATAAAAAAAATGTCATTAAATATTCTCAGAAAAGCGTGGCAAAATGCAGCCGCTATGTGAGTTTATTTTTGAAATATGTGGAGACAATCCTTCTGAGAATCCATAAAGTATGTCATTAGATACAGGGTTATGAGAAAAGCGAAATCTTTCTTTTGTTTGTTTCTGCGGATGTTGCTTTTAAGGGGAAGTCATTTACACATGGCATATAAAGAATGTTATTTACACTGTGAAAACCTAATAATTAAAACTTAATTTCTTATTTTCCTTTCTCGTTTGTTTTCCTTGCTAATTACAGTTTGCGTTTTCAGAAGGAACAAAAAAGATTGGCAAAAGAAAAGAGAGCTAAATGAAATATATTCATTTAAATTTTCACATTAAAACTCTAATCCACCCAATATCCCCTAAAAATAGGATATAAAATTGACTAAATGTGAGGGAAGCTCTTTAATGACATTTCCCACTAGGGAAACTCATAATAAGTGAATAAATTAGTTTTAATAAATGAAGCACTTAAATTCTGCCAGGTGGAACTTTTTTTTTGGGAAAGAATATTTTTAATCTGAATATTAAAGTTATGCTGAGCGCTTTAATATGTACAGTATTTTATATTAGGAGTGAAATGCCATTCAGTTGTACATTGCATTGTAAAAAAAAGCCGGGTTCCACACGATCGATTTGTGTTGGGACAATGGGAAGGAATTAAGTAAGCTTATTAATTTGTATAAATATAAGTGGATTGAACATAAAACACTTAAGTTGTCACATTGTGAATTTTAAATACTGTAAGTAGTAACAGAAAACATCATTTTCTGAGTGTACGTTGTAAAAACAACGTGTTTCACACAATTCCTTCATGTTGTCCAAACAGAAATAAACCCTTTGACTGCCCCTTTACCAAATGGTTGACCATGTTTTTGCTGTTTAAAATAGTGACTGTTAAAGTAATTTAAAGAATGGCTATTTTAAATGATGCAATTGCATCACAGCAAAAAGATCGCTGGTTCGAGCCTCGGCTGGGTCAGTTGGCATTTCTGTGTGGAGTTTGCATGTTCTCCCTGTGTTGGCATGGGTTTCCTCTGGGTCTTCTGATTTCCCCCAAAAACATGTGGTATAGGTGAATTGGATAGGCTAAATTGTCCGTAGTGTATGAGTGTGTATGGATGTTTCCCAGTGATGGGTTGCAGCTGGAAGGGCATGAGCTGCATATGCTGGATAAGTTAGCAATTCATTCTGTTTTAAATAATGACTTACACACACAGCATTGTTGGTTTACAAAAAAAAAAAATAATAATAATCCTGTTGCACTACTACACTTGATTTTGGTTTATTGTAAAACGGAAAAAAAAGAAAGCATGTTAAATGAGAATCTGAAATGTTTTATGGCATACTTAAAAAAAGGTGATTTAGTATTCAAAATTTGTTTTATTTTGAATATTTTTTTTTAAATAAATTGGTCTTACACTTCATATTTTCAGATTTTTCATAGTATAGATATTAAGTCCGGTACTTTTACCATAAACCGACATATCAACCATTTGATAGAGGCTGATGTTTTAGAAATTATGGGATGTGTTGAAACAAAAATGCATTGAGTGTGTTAACTAGTGACATTAGGAGTCAAAAAAAGCAATCTAAACATTTTTTTCTTGGGGGGGTAGTTAAAGGGTTAAATAAGTTGACATAGATGTTTTATCAAATTTAAGTGGATTGAACATAAAACAATTCAGTTGTCGCAAAAAACACTCAAGAATTGTGTTGTTTCAGCTCATTAAGTGGTTTGAACGAACAGCTAACATCATTTTTAAAGTGTACACTAAAAAATGTCGGGTTCCACACAATTCTTTCATGCTGTCCCAACACAAATTAAGTTAACATAATTGTTTTGACAAATTTAAGTGGATTGAACATAAAACAATTAAGTTGTCGCGAAAAACACTCAAGAGTTGTGTTGTTTTAGCTCATTTTAAATAAGTAGTTTGAACAAACAGCAAACATCTGTTTTTGAGTGTACGTTGTAAAAATTGCAAGGTTTCACACAATTCCTTCATTGTCCTAACACAAATTAAATAAGTTAACGTAATTGTTTTGACAAATTTAATTGGATTGAACATAAAACAATTAAGTTATTGCAAAAAAACACTCAATTATTGTGTTGTTTCAGCTCATTAAGTGGTTTGAACAAACAGCAAACATAATTTTTTAAGCGTACACTAGAAAAACCCGGGTTCCACACAATTCCTTCATGTTGTCCCAACACAAATTAAGCTAACATAATTGTTTAGAAAAATTTAAGTAGATTGAACATAAAACAATTATGTTGCCCCCCCCAAAAAAAACACTCAAAAATGATGTTGTTTCAGCTCAATTTAAATAAGTAGTTTGAACAAACAGCAAACATCATTTTCTGAATGTACGTTGTAAAAATTGCTGGGTTTTGCACAATTCCTTCATGCTGTCCCAACACAAATTGATTAAGTTAATGTAATTGTTTTGACAAATGTAAGTGGATTGAACATAAAACAATTAAGTGGCCACAAAAAACACTCAAGAGTTGTGTTGTTTCAGCTCATTTTAAATAAGTAGTTTAAACAAACAGCAAACATCATTTTCTGAGTGTACGTTGACAAACGATGTGAAATCTGACCACTGGTTTCTTGCTGTCTTTTCGACAGGTGTGGTTTAAAAACCGCCGAGCCAAATGGAGAAAGCGAGAAAGGAACCAGCAAGCCGAGCTGTGCAAGAACGGCTTCGGCGCCCAGTTCAATGGACTCATGCAGCCGTACGACGACATGTACTCTGGCTACTCCTACAACAACTGGGCCACTAAGAGCCTGGCCAGCAGCCCGCTGTCAGCCAAAAGTTTTCCTTTCTTTAACTCCATGAATGTAAGCCCGCTGTCCTCCCAGCCAATGTTCTCCCCGCCCAGCTCCATCCCTTCCATGAACATGGCCTCATCGATGGTGCCCTCGGCGGTGGCAGGGGTGCCGGGCTCAGGCCTCAACAACCTGGGAAACCTGAACAACCTGAACAGCCCCACCCTCAATTCTGCAGCCGTGTCAGCAGCCGCCTGCCCGTATGCCACCACGGCCGGTCCATACATGTACAGAGACACCTGTAACTCCAGTCTGGCCAGCCTCCGGCTCAAGGCCAAACAGCACGCCAACTTCGCCTATCCGGCCGTGCAGAACCCTGTTTCCAACTTAAGCCCCTGCCAGTACGCTGTAGACCGGCCGGTATGAAAGCGTAGCGTCTAGCGTTCCAAAAAACAAAAAAGCCCCGACCTGAACTTCAAGCCCTTGTCTAGCCAACCCTACATTCGACTCCGAGGCATCATCACCCTGCAATGAACTGGATTTCTGGGAATAAAGCTTCACAAGGAATGGAGCGTCACAATGGACCAGGCCTCAAAGAACTCATGCGATAACATGTTAAGACGCTGTCGCCGAACCGACCAACTGTTTAAAAGCTTTTGTCCGCTGCATGATTAGAGACAAAAGAGGACGTAAACACTTCCGCTGCACTCAGACCTCGCGAAAGAATATCATAGGCAGAGATGAGAGGATGTACATAATGGACTCTGTATTGTATGTGATAAAATATCTCAAAAAATTTAGTATTTTAACGATGAAAGGAGCATGTTCCTCAACAGCGAAGGATAGACCTCCGCGAGGAATTTTAATCTTTGTTGTGAATTCCATTCACCTAAGGTCAGAGGTCAAAGGTTGTTGACGAGATGAAACCTAGCATTAAGTAGTTTCAGATGAAAAGAGAGAGAAAAAAACACTGAAAATTGGGACTTTTTTATTTTAAACGATGAACTAAAAAGCCATTGAGTAAATAGATTTGTGTGGTGTTTAAAAAAAGGGAGTCTATGACTGTAATATAATGTATGTAAGAGTGCAGTTGTTATAAAACAAGCTTTTTTCCTGGTGTAGCCTGCTTTGTCTCATTAAAAATGAAATAAATAATTATTTGTTTTTATGAACAAGCCATGCTTTTGGTAGAAAATCTGAATGATTGGAAAACACAATGTACTTCGCAGCCTCAAAAACCCATGGCAACGTCATCCAGCAGAAGAGAGACAGAGGGATATAGATGTTCCCATCGGCCTGTCACTGATCTGTTTGACCTAAAGTCTTGGAGGGGCTTCCATCAAGCACCACTCACTATCCTGTAACGGGGGGAATTCTTGGTGCGGTGCCTCGTACTTCCGAGCGGACTCTGCCAAGATTACATAAGTGTGTGAGAGGCATCCCTCCAGAGAGTCGCAGCAGAGACCGCACTCAGGTTTACATCTACACGAATCTTACAGAGTTTACAGTAATTACTAATTGTGAAGAAGAATAAATCACAGTTGTATTTGGCTCCTATGTGATATTTTGATAGCATTTCCAAGACTACAAATCAAGCCTTCACAACAATAAATTAATTAAACTGAATACATAATAATAATATCATCATTCATAGAGTGAAATTATATGTATAATATATATTTATTATATATTAAAGGCAATATTCATAACTAAATAGCAATGATGATGTTATGATTTATTATGTAATAATGTATCTTTCGCAATATATAAATGTGTATTCAATAGAAATGTATATATGTTTTTATAAAATTTAATTTCATTATATATATACACACTACCTGACAAAAGTCTTGTCGTTGTTCATGGTTTTAAAATCAACCAATAATAACTTCACTTAATCAATTTTCTAATGAATCATCTGTTGAACTGCATCCCATTCATCACAAATACTCCAAAGACCTATTGGAACCTGTATGGACCCAAAATTCTCATAGAAATCAGTCAGGTTTGGTGAAGTAAAAAGCATGGTTTGGGGTTACATTCAGTATGGGGGCATGCAAGAGATCTGCAGAGTGGATGGCAACACTAACAGGCTGAGGTCTATCAAGACATTTGTGCTGCCCATTACATTACAAACCACAGGAGAGGGCAAATTCTTCAGTATGACAGCGTTCCTTCTCATACTCTACTTCAAAGTTCCTGAAAGCAAAGAAGGTTAAGGTGCTCCAGGATTGGCCAGCCCAGTGACCAGAAGTTAATATTATTGAGCATGTCAGGGGTAAGATGGAGGAGCCATTGAAGATGAATCCAAGGAATCTTGATGAACTCTGGGAGTCCTGCTAGAATGCTTTCTTTGCCATTCCAGATGACTTTATTAAGAGTTATTTGAGTCATTGCAGAGATGTATGGATGCAGTCCTTCAAGCTCATGGAAGTCAGACACAATATTAACTCTTGTTTCACTGCACCATCACTTTATATTCTATACTGGACATTATTTCTGTTAAGAGACAAGACTTTTGTTAATGCAAAGTCAGACCTTACTGTTCTAATTAAATCATTAAAAATCAAGGCATGATCTAGAGGCCTTTGCTTTAATATAAGCCTATCCTTATACTAAATGATTAACTAAAAGTCAAGTTATTAATTGTTGTTCCTAAAACTTGGATAGGCGGCAAGACTTTTGTCAGGCAGTGTACATATGCAATTCCTAATGTTTTGATTTAGTGGCTAATTTTGTACATTTTAGTCTAATTTGCTCAAATTTGTAGATTTTGCAGTCAAGTTTGCTTTTGTATGAAATGTATTAATTAGCGACTGTTCTGACAATATATAAAGTAGTAATGTAAAATAGTTAAAATAGTTACCATATTGTGAGTTCAGGCTCACAATATCTTATAAATAATAACATATATTTATAAACTGCAGCAAACAATATTTTCAATACATTAACTTTGACTTTTTGAGACCGTTTTAAATTAAATTTCAGACTTAAACAAGGCTAAATGCTAAGGGTTTTTCTAATGTCCAGTGGAAAGGAATTTTAAAGAAACTAAAACAAGCAAACTCTTGTTACACTAATATACTTTTTTTCAGCATAACTTTTCCACCTGGCAAAATTTAAGTGCTTCATTAAGTGCCTCACAACAGTCTCTCCTCGTCAATGTCTAACCACACTATAAATACATGGACCAGGTTTTGAAACCGCGTAGGTAAATAGAGTTAATACATGTAACTTTGTTAAAAGTTTTATTGAGATGTTGATGATTGGATGGATGTTGGCCTGATAACGGACATAGGAAAATTAAGAACTAAAACCTACACACCACAGCCATATCACCCTGCAGCCCAAGACTGGTTACTCACTGAAGCTGAGCAGGGCTGAGCCTGATCTGTACCTGCATGGGAGACCACATGGGAAAACTAGGATGCTGTTGGAAGTGGTGTTAGTGAGGCCGGCAGGAGGCTGTGTGACTCACGAACATAGTGAAGAGGAAGCTAAACTGTCAGTGAGCACATTCATTTGGATGAGACGTTAAACCGAAATCCTGACTCTGTTAGGTCATAAAAAATCCCATGGCACTTCTCGTAAAAGGTGTGTGGCCATACACAACAAATGCGCTATTTAAATACACATTACATTACCTTATTTCGTTGGCTCAGTGGCTAGCACTGTCGCCTCACAACAAGCAGGTCACTGGTTCAAGTCCTGGCTGGGCCAGTTGGCATTTGTGTGTGGAGTTTGCATGTACTCCACATGTTCACATGGGTTTCCTAAAGGAGCTCCAGTTACCCCCACAAGTCAAAAGACATGCCCTGTAGATGAATTTATTAACCTCAATTATCAATAGTGTATGAGGGTGTGTGTGTGTTTCCTAGTGCTGGGTTGCAGCTGTAAGGGCATCCGCTGTGTTAAACATTTGCTAGAATAGTTGGTGGTTCATTCCCCTGTGATGACCTCTGAAATAGAGACTAAGCCGAAGGAAAATGAATGAACACCATAATTCACTAATGCCTGATTCAGACTGCATGATTTTAGCCCCGATTTTGACTCGCCGACAGGTTTTAAGAAATCGCAGACAAATGCCTGAAATCACAAGCAAATCGGTGCTCGTGCACGTGAGTGACAATCACACAGACGCGATCTGAGAGAGTCGCCGATGCCTGTGAGATATTTGGCGTGCTAAATATCTGGAGCTGTCGGCGATTCAAATCACGCCGTGTGAAATGAGTTTTGACTGAAGATAACATCGGCGATCGTCTACAGCCAATGAGAGAGAGCAGCATTCACTTTTGTGTGTGTACCAGCAGGCCAGCGGGAGGTTGAGGGAGAAGTTAAAAGCGCTCATTTTCGGTTTATTTGGACCCAAGAAATGAAGGAAAAATTAGTGGAGGTTTGACAAGAGCACCAGTGTCTGTTTGACGTTTCATACAGAAAGTTAAAAAAGAAAGTTGAGGAGAAATTGATAATTCCCTTCAAACCCAGGTGAGCAAATATGTCCATTTTCTACCCCATTAAAGGCTTACTTCTCGTCATGTAGTTAATAACAAAAAATATACTACGTGTTTTTGACTGTGAGACGTAGTATGGACAAAGTTCTTGGCGATTCTTCTTATTGTAAAGTCATGCAATGTGAAAGCCCCCGTCGCCGATCCATCTTGCAGCGTAAACAAAGCAGCGACATATGGAGAGAGATTAGACTCAATAATAATTCACGCAAAAGACACGATGTACACAATCGTAGCCAAATTCACGTACGTAAAATATTTATTTATACTTACAAAAACAATTCACATGCACAAAATAAAAATACATTTTCATAAAATACGTTTCACAAATGCAAAACACCATTTGCAAATATATAAGAGTGTACAAAAAGTTTTGAATGTTTAAAATTCACGAGTTCATCCTGAATGAGAATGTGCGAATCCTCTCTCACGTACGACTCACCCTGAATACGAGTGTGTGCATTTTGAGACTTTCCTGCCAGAAACAGGCAACTCATACCTCTCAGCCAATCAGATGAGAGCTGTACTCGATGTCAACCACTCTGCGCTCCTTTTGCGCAGTCTGTTCCTCTAACCAACATGGCGGATACTCCTGTAAGTCAATACTGTTTCCTACTTGTTTGTGTATACGCTTTTTATAGTAGAATCAGAGTGTATTTTCAGTAACTCAATAGAAAAGTGCTTGTGTTAAGTCTATGCTAATTTAAGTGTATAGTAATAAATGTGCAAAGCATCTTGTATTAGCCGCCATGTTGTAATTTGAACAAACCTTGTTGTTTAAATTATGTTATGTCAGGGAGTTGTGATTGGTTGAACAGTAAGCTCGCATCTTATTGGCTACAGGGCACGAGTGACTCACGTGGGAGGTGTGTGCTGACAGGAAAGTCTCAAAAATGCACACACTCGTATTCAGGGTGAGTCGTACGTGAGAGAGGATTTGCACATTCTCATTCAGGATGAACTCGTGAATTTTAAACATTCAAAACTTTTTGTACACTCTTATATATTTGCAAATGGTGTTTTGCATTTGTGAAACGTATTTTATGAAAATGTATTTTTATTTTGTGCATGTGAATTGTTTTTGTAAGTATAAATAAATATTTTACGTACGTGAATTTGGCTACGCATGTGTACATCGTGTCTTTTGCGTGAATTATTATTGAGTCTAATCTCTCTCCATAGCGACAAAGCGCTAGCCCAGATAGTCATGCAGTGTGAAAACATCTGTGACACGACTACTTTTAAAATCATGCAGTCTGAACTCGGCATTAGACTTTTAAAATTGTTTTTGAAATGTAAGACTTTTTAAGACGCCCTGATCAAACAACAGGACAACAAACTTTTATTCAAGTCTACTGCTAGGTAAAGTGTATAATGTATCGCGCAAGTAAAAACCAGTTTGGACAAATGCAAATATGACATTTAGTGTCAAAGGAAATACATACAATGAAATGGAATTAAACAAAAGTGTAACAATGACAAATAATTACAGCTAGTTTTCTGGCGTGACGAATCGGCATTTCAGACAGGATTTGGGTGAGGCGTCCTTTTAAAATGAATTGTGACACAAAGTAAAAGCAGTGAGGGAATAGTGTGTGTGTGTGTGTGTTCACACTCATGATCCACGCTGAGCGCTCAAATCAATATCTCACAGGAGGGTAAATATCCTCTGCTCCCTTATGTTTGCCTCTCAAAACAGATATCAGCTGAAAAGAAAACACATTTACAAAGGGCACGACCTGCAAAAAAATCCTAATGCAATCTGAGAATCCAATCCACGGTAATAGTTCTAAGTGGTCAAGAACTGGTTTGGTTTTGGCGTTTTATCTATTTGTGCATCGATGTGCACAAAAAAATAAATGATGGCCTTCGTTTTAGAGTCATTTTCCGAACAATGACTCAAAGAGTGTTGAAGCATGAGGCCTTTAGTCAAGCATGACACCATGCAAAAGAGCAGGGACGGCTCAATTACCTTGAAGTGAATGCAAAGGCTTGAAAGAAAAACATTCGGACACTCAAAAGCGTTGTGCTATTTTGAATGTCTCCCTTAAGGGTTGAAGACAGATCATCACAAAACCAAATCTGAAGTTCACAAGGTGAATTGAGCAAACAGTATTAATCTTCAATCTCACTTTTCGGATTTTCATTTACACGGAAGTACAATTAGGATCAATATTGAAGAATACAGATTGATTGATTTCAATCTTAAAGAATAAAGACTGAATCCTCATAAGTCCAAATTTGAATATGTTGTTGCTATATCATGCTTGAACAGTGGAACAGCAATCAAAAAGCATGCAAAAGCTTTACGAGTGATGATTTTGAAGGCAGCATTCCAAGGTAGAAAGGCATCAAGGCAGTCTGAATCCAAATTCTGCTTCATGTCCTTTCTCTTGTGGTTCTATTCGAATTTTGAAGGCCGTTCCTTCAATATCCCACAATCCTGTGTTCCATTTCTTATATTTTTAAAATAAACATGGCGACTCAATATAGTGAGGGAAGGATGGAACGTGGGATTGACAGGCGGAGCGAGGCAGCGGCAGCAGTAATGCAATGGATGTATCGGTCCGTTGTGGTACAGAAGAGCTAAGCTAAACGGCTACTGGTCAATCTACGTTCCTACTCTCACCAATGGTCATGATCTTTGGGTCATGAACGATGGAACAAGATCTCAGATACAAGCAGCCGAAATTAATTTCCTTTGCAGGGTCGCAAGGCGCACCCTAATAGATAATAAGCTCTGTTACCCAGGAGGAGCTCGGAGTAGAGCCGCTGCTCCTCCACATCGAGAGAAGTCAGCTGAGGTGGCATCGGTTTTGGATGCCTCCTGGACGCCTACCTAGGGAAGTGTTCCTGACATGTCCCACCAGGAGGAGGCCTCGGGGAGGACCCAGGATAAGCTGGAGGGACTATGACTCTCGGCTGACCTAAGATCCCCCCGGAGGAGCTGGAGGAAGTGTCTGGGGATAGGGAAGTCTGGCGTTCTCTCCTAGGACTGCTGCCCCTGCAACCCAGCCACTTGAGTAATACTTTGTGTTTAAATGCACATTTTTAGGACATTTCTAGCCATTTAGTCTTGATGTAAACTAATATTCCCTTAGTTATCACCAAAACTCTCTCTGTTTTGTTGTACAGGATTAAATCATCCTAAATCATAATAAATGATGTCTCAGAAGTCTGAAATCTGTTTTACGAGGTCTCTTTATACAGTAATGCTGCCTACAGTCACTGCCAAAGCAAAACTAGAACAAAAATATTCTGGTTGGGGCGACGTGGTGGCACAGTGGGTAGCACGATCGCCTCACAGCAAGAAGGTCGCTAGTTCGAGCCTTGGCTGGGTCAGTGGGCATATCTGCATGGAGTTTGCATGTTCTCCCCGTGTTCATGTGGGTTTCCTCTGGGTGCTCCAGTTTCCCCCACAAGTCCAAAGACATGCGCTATAGGTGAATTGGGTAAGCTAAATTGTCTGTAGTGTATGTGTGTGAATGAGTGTGTATGGATGTTTTCCAGAGATGGGTTGCAGCTGGAAGAACATACGCTGTGAAAATAAAATGAATGAATATTCTAATTGGCCATTTCACCTCTTCACCTCCACATTTACGTTTAAATTTGAGGAGACCCACTGAATAAAATACTGTAGTAAAACATGTTAGTTTTTTTAGACCATACTATAGTAAAGTACTTGAATTTATTCTTTGTGGTAATTTTATAGTTGCTATGGTAATACAATAAAAACAGTTCATCATTAAATTTAACTAAAGCAAGCCTCCTAAGACCTAGTCACCCAAGAGCCTCCCATTGCATATTCACTGCAAAGAATGTTTACCTTTAGCTGATAACAGGTAATTTAGCCCTAAGTGAGATTCTAATTTCTTAAAAACCATATCGGAAGACACTTCCTGTGGTCATGGAAAAGATGTTAATCTGCTTCAGAAGAGTCAAATTACTGACATGCATCAAGCAAAGAAAACATTGTTGAAACTTTGCTAGTATTTGGTTAAGAACTGTCCAATTAAAACATTAATAAAACCTGGAAGGATAGTAAGGAGAACCATCATCTTTGAGGAAGAAAGGTGCTTTATATGCCTCGTAAATTTATTCCAAGATGAAAATACCTGGATTAATCGGGCTCAGACTGTAAATCAGACACAATTTTTACACATGGATTGGCCACCACAAAGTCCACACCTTAATCCTATTGAGAAACTTTGGGATGTGCCAGAGAAGACTAAAAATTCCTGCAACTCTGGACGGGAATACATGTTGTGACATAGCAGAAGCATACTGAAACGGTACAACAGCGAATGCATGCCATAAGCAAACCTAAAGGTGATCCAATTTATTAATGAGTTGACTTTTTATTTGATGGACAGTGCATATTATACCTCAATTCTCCACAGATTACTGAATTAAAAATTGAGTAGAGTCTTAACACACTTTACTATGGTATGATAGAAAAGCACTACAGTATTTACTATAAATCACTATAGTATTTTCAATGTGGGCAAAAATTTAGTTTTTCACCGGACCAGTTTCCTGTCCATGCAACATGTTCTTCGGCAAAGTCTGGCCTGGTTTGTACACTGCAGAATGAAAATCTTTCTGTCTAGATCATCTTATGTTGAGGCACTGTATGCCAAGATACACTACAGATCTTTAACCTGTTCAGCACAGAACAGACAAGTAATTCTAGATGACAGATTCTCCATTGAGATTCTCTGAATAATCCTGTCCTCTTGTGTAAGCCATTTTGGGTCAGTTGAATGAGTTAGTGACATTGTAAAGATGCAATATTCTAGGAAATGCCAGGTTTGGAATGTCCATCTACTTTTGCGATGGCTGAAATAGCTTTTATCTGCTCAACCTGCTCTCTTAGGGTTTCAGTCACTTGGCTCACCATCTTGCAAAATCAGTGAAAACTGGAAAGGTAAGCTCAGAGGCACCACTATTCAACAGGAAATGTAGGCAAATGCTTGGGGCGCCAGGCCAGAAGGGGGGCCCTGAGGGCTGACTATGAATCACTAAGGCAGTGAGATGTCTGTGGTGACAGTGACAGACCAGCTTGATCTCACAAGGAAACGTAACTATTTTACGTTTTGCTGATTTAGTGGCACCCAACCCCACCCCTAAACCCAACCGTCACTGGAGGATGTGCAAATCATACAAAATTGTATGAATGAGATCGTAGGAATTGATACGAATTATCCACTAAATCAAAAACTCACGAATTACCATGAGATCGTGTTGGACGGATCAGACTAATCTTACGAGGAAACGTAACGATTTTACGTTTTGTCACTTTAGTGGCTAATTTGAGTTCAGTCATACCAAAACGTAAGATTTTAAAAAGGAGGTGTGGCATCCAACCCTAAAAAAGAAGTGTGGCGCTTATAAAGCAAAACAATTTTACATACACTACCTGACAAAGTCTTGCCGCCTATCCAAGTTTTAGGAACAACAAATAATAGCTTGACTTCTAGTTAATCATTTGGTATCAAAAGTGGCTTATATGAAAAGCAAAGGCCTCTAGATTACACTTATTTGACCAAAATAAAATATAATCATGCCTTGATTTTTAATGATTTATTTAGGACAGTAAGGTCTGACTTTGCTTAGACAAAAGTCTTGTCTCTTAACAGAAATAATGTACAGTATAGAATATAAAGTCATGGTGCACTGGAAAATAATTAATATTGTGTATGACACCCATGAGCTTGGAGGACTAAATCCATACATCTCTGCAATGACTCAAATCACTTATTAATAAAGTCATCTGGAATGGCAAAGAAAGCGTTCTTGCAGGACTCCCAGAGGTCATCAAGATAGTTTGGATTCATCTTCAATGCCTCCTTTTCGTCTTGCCTAAGCGGCAACCTCTCGCTCTCCCTCGTGAAGCCAATACGGATGTAACTAAAACTGCAATTCATCGACTCGCCTTTGAGGGCTGGCTCCAGGAACTCCAGATGTTCACTGACTGCAATGCTAAATTGGCCAATTTTACAGCTGATAATAATATGCTTACAGCCTGGTACACAAGATGGTTTTGGTGCATATAGATAATATTACCCTTCATGACAACTGTGAGGGGGTGAATTTTTTTATAACTCATTTTGTTTTTATTAATTTATATTAAGTCTGCATAATTAAGGGCGTGGCCACTTGAATGACAGCTAGGTCTCGCTGGTCGCCATCTCGTCATCTCAGCTGATTCCGGCTGATTAGCCGCTGAACTCGGCATATACATCATATTTTTATTTTGTTTTATGTGGCTTTACACAGTCAATTGGCTTCTGGAATTATTTCCTACAAATTATCAGATGATATGGCGTGCTGTGTGCACTTAATTGTGCTCACAAAACATTTAAGTTGCCTCCATTTCCCGGGTGAGTAAAATTATATATTTATATACCATCTCTTTGAATGTATTTGTTTTATTCAAGATTATTTATCATTTATAATTTTCTTTAGACCTGTAATGCACTTCTAAATCTGACAGATTCATACAGTGTTATGCCTAGATTTCATAAATAGCCTTAAAATTATTAACACAGACTATATCGAAAGTATTTGGAAGTAATTTGCATTTTCCTCCTGTAGAAAAATGCCATAAGAACAATGCTTAGTGGCTAAATGTAATACAGCAGTGTTTTTAAAAGACTAAACACTCTATTGATATAGTCTACAACCAAGCACATGTGGTCAGAACACAAACGAGTCGCAGGTAGTGAAATATTAAGCGTTTCTCCCAAAGAAAAGCCTGTCTAAGCAAAATGCTAGCAGGTGTCTGTAGCTCCACCCACGCTCCACCTCTTTGCGTTTGTGTGGTATCCCCCTGGCGGTGCGATGACACGCAAGCAAAAAGGCGACGGTTGGCCACGCCTACTTGTAGCTTCATTTGCGCTCTTCAGAAACCTATGGGTGATATCACTGATACTAGGTCTATATCTTTTACAGTCTATGATCTTACCCTAGACATGCTCAATAATGTTCATGTCTGGTGACTGGCCTGGCCAATGCTGGTGCACCTTGACCTTGTTTGCTTTCAGGAACTGTGGAGGCTGAAGTATGTTGGATTTTGGTTGCCATACCTGATGAATAAATGTCAATATCTGGCTTCATTATGACGTTGGTTTAAGATGTTGGCTCGACGTTGGATTTTGGTCACTTCCCAACACAATCTAAAATCAACCAAATATCAACGTTATTTAACGTCGTTATTGGACGCCAAAATAACATTGTCCTTAGACGCTGGCTAGACATTAAATTTTGGTCACCTGACATCACAACCTAAAACTAACCTAATATTAACGTCTTATGATGTTGCACTACAGAATGTTACGTTTACACACATCCACAAATTAGCTGTAAATGCATCAGCTTTCTACACTCTTAAGTACTTTTGTAAGGTCTATCAGACTCATACTTTAAGTAATATTGACAACAGATACTTTTACTCTACTTGCACTACATTTTTAGGCAAGTAATGGTACTTTTACTTAAGTACGATTTTTCAGTACTCTTTCCACCACTGATAAGGACCCTTGTTACAAATGTGTACCTTTTAAAAAGCTACCACCCCAGTGACAGCCCTCGTACCTTTCTGAGAATGCAGCAACAAGAAATATGAAAGCTGTTTTTTCCATCATTCATCATTATATCTTCCTTTGTGTTCAATAGAAGGAAACATAAACAAGTGGAGGATGAGTTATTTTAGGGTGAACTGTCCCTTTCATACTGTGAACATATGTAGCTGGTGAAATATGACAATCCCGTTAAATAACTTCAAATAGGACTAAGCAGTGACCAAACGCTTTATTCACAGTCTCTGCTGTGGATAAATGTGAGAAATTCTATGAAATATTTGGGATTTACAAGCATAATTGTGGTTCATTTACAGTGAATCGAATTCATTTGTGACAATAAAGTGAGTGCGAACTACTATCAACTACAGGGACAGAATATTAAAACTTGTAACCGACAACTTTTAAAATAATGAAAATCTTATTATTAATGCTTACATAAGACATTCAGAACGGTATGGCATTTTATATCAAGAAGAGCTGCCCCGATTGGATAATTGCATATATCGTTGGAAGTTGGCGGTTTAATTACTGTAGGTTTTAATCTTTTTTTTTTTTCTGTACACGATACAGTGAAATCATGTCATGGGGCACTAAGACGAAATTAAAAGGGAAAATTGGATAAACGTAATTGAAGCTCGAACAGGTTGCCTTTGTTATAATAATTAGTATTGAAAATAAAAACAGACAGACAGACAGACTGAAGAAATGTCATGTCTTTTTATACTATGTTCCAAATGAGGATTAAAGAAATTAAAGTCTGCCTGGCTTTCTCTCCAGGCTTATTAACAAGACAAATTGATCAAAGACAGATGGAGCCTCTCGTGTCTCGATAATACTTGTTTCATGACCTGTTTCCACGAAATGATAAGTATATTTAATGAACGCTTGAAACTCGCCTGTTATTTTGAAAGTTCATCAATACGATTTGAGTTCAGATGTGAGATAAAAACACTCTAGTTCTTCTGAATGCAATCTTTCTAAATCTGTCAAGTATAACAGTGTACTTGCGTTTCTTTAGTGATGTTGAATGAAACACATTGAACATGAATTTCAGCTAAATGGAAATATTTAAATCCTGTTTAATCAATGTCATATGTCCATGTTATATGAACACAAATATTTAAGCTGGTTTAACATCATCCAGTGTTGTAAGTATTATCATTTGGAGCTGATATTATGCATTTCCACTTAAATGGACTGCACTCAAAATGGCATGTACTGCTAGTTAGAGCTACTTATTTAAAATAAGCTGAAACAACACAATTCTTGAATTTTTTTATGGGGGGTTGGGAGAGAATGAAAAATGAAAGAGTACTGAAACATCATACACAAGCGAAACTACCATTACTAGCGCAGGTAGAGTAAAAGTATCTGTTTTAAATATTACTCAAAGTATGAGTAAACAGACTCAAAAGTACTTACAAGTAATGTGTATTAAGTATTACGCTGTAAAAGCTGATGCATTTACATCTAATTAGCGTGTGTGTGTGTGTGTAAACGTAACATTTTGTAGTGCATTTAGTTATTGTTAAGGACCATTTTGGTCATCACAGTAAACATCTGTTATCTTCTCATCAGTCACATGTATGGGTCTCTGGGTCATTGCGTGTAAAGTATCTTTTGGACACTTTTAATGCTTCCAAATGGTTTGCTGCATTCATAAACTGCCCATCTTAAGGTAGATCATTATGATGCAATTTACCTTGTATGTGCGATTTGCTTGGACAGGAATCACAGGACTGATTTTTCTAATCCCCATAAACAAGAAAAAATAGTGACATCAGTTTGAAGGAAAGTAGTGGAGTAAAAGTGTCTAAAAATGTACTCAAGGGAAAGTAAAAGTACACAAAATTACTTAATTACAGTAGTTTGAGTATTTGTAATTTGTTACTTTACACCACTGGTATCCATTGACATCCGTAGTATGAAAAACAAATACTATGGAAGGCAATGATTACACAGTATTTAACTGTAATATGAACTGTATTTTACTGTAGGACATTTATGCAGTATGTTACTGTATTTCAAAGTTACATTGTGAAAAATACTATGTATTTTACAGTAAAGATAGCTCTGTAAATACATTTGTACAGCTTGATAAATGCTGCTGTAAATGTAAATACTGTATTTTTGCTGTAATTGATTTACTGGCAAACTGCTGCCAGTAAGTTACTGTAGATTTTACAGTAAATTGTTAACAGTGTACCCCTTTAAATGAACCAAATTCTTTATTTTTCCATTATTGGAACCTGTAATTTTAGGAGCGTACACAATTCTCTCTTACAGATGGCTGAAATCTTGCATTGAATTTAGTATAAATGACACCTGGAGCCTCCAGTTTGCTAACAACCCCCAAAGTCTGTCTAAATCGCATCCGAAACATTTTATCTTCAAAAAAATAACGGCGTTAGCAGGTACTAATCTGCTATTACATGATTAGTCGCAATTGCTCTGTGGGGCCTTTAGAAAGTAGATACAATAGAAAGAGCGATGCCCGGGGCAGGTGTAAATTCACAGACCACACACCCTGTGATACAGCACTCTCCCTCCTGTCCCATCTCAACACAGATGTTTCCATGACAAAAAAACTCAAAACACATAATCATTTCCCCAAACTTAATCGTGCAACAAAAGAGCCGAATCGTGTCCTGGTTCCATGTTTCATCTCGTGTGGATTACACAAACACGTATGTGGATTACACAAGCATCAGTGCTGTCTGAATTGCTGTCGGAATCACTGATAAGAAAAGCTCTTTTTTGCCCCGGAGAGGGTGTCTGTGCTGTAGTCCAACCCCCCCTCCCCGACTGTAATACATTAGCAGGATTAAAATTCCTGAAGTAAATCTTGAAGAAGCTGCCAGCTATCTTGCACTCTTCCCTTCAGCCCTTTTGTGGAAAATGAAGTGTGCTTAATTGTATTGAATGTGCACTTGTAGTGTTCACTTTAAATACTGAAAGAAACTTACTTGCTGAGAGAAATGAAAAGCTATATACAGTTGAAGTCAGAATTATTAGCCTCCCTGAATTATTAGCTCCCTGTATATTTTATATTTAACGGAGAGAAGCTTTTATGCAACACATTTCTAAACATAATAGTGTTAATAACTCATTTCTAATAACTCATTTATTTGATCTGCACCATGATGTCAGTAAATAATATTTGACTAGATATTTTCAAGATACTAGTCTTCAGCGTAAAGTGATATTTAAAGGCTTAACTAGGTTAATTAGGCCATTTAGGGTAATTAGGCAAATCATTGTACAACAATAGTTTGTTCTGTAAAAAATATTGTGTAAGAGGGCTAATAATATTGACCCGTAAATGGTGTATTCTAGCTGAAATAAAGCAAATAAGACTTTCTCCAGAAGAAAAAATATTATCAGACATACTGTGAAAAAATCATTGCTCGGTTAAACATCGTTTGGGAAATATTTGAGGAAGAAAAAATAAAAATCACAGGAGGGCTTAAAATTTTGACTTTAACTGTAAGACTAATAGCATGTTTTAATATTTGCAGAGCACTTGAAAAATTCCCTCTACTGTCAGTTTTACTTCACGCTTAAAATGTTGCGCTGTAGTGTCTTTTTGTCATGTTTTAAAGAGGTAAACAATCATTTCTCTCCATTGTAAGAAAAACAGTGATTATTGTAATTAAATTTTACAAAAAAGGTACAAGAACTTTCAGTGATTAAATATAAATAATACATGCGTATATATTATGTAAAAACAAACTATTATTTTAGATGTGATTAATTGTTGCCCAGCACTCGTACACTACAAAATGTGGGTTTCCACACAATTCCATCATGTTGTTGCAACACAAATCAATTAAGTTAACTTTTTTTACAAAACTAAATGGACTTGAACATAAAACAATTAAGTTGTCTGCCCCAAAATTAAGAATTGTGTTGTTTCAACTCATTTTAAATAAGTAGTTTGTGTATATAAGTAGAGTGTATATGCAATAGCTACATTAACGTATATTTATTTACTATGTATGACCTTATATATTGGGCTATATTCAGCTATGGACATTTAATATAATGTCAATGTCACTACAATTAGTGTCATCATTACCTTATTGTATTATTTTAAAAGCACCATTTTGATTCTTTTTTACATCTTACACCTTTAAATTCAGTCTATAACATTGTTTGTTTTTTCAGTCTATTAATTGTTTCATTTTACAATTTTCTGCTTATTTTTAAATGAAAGACTTTAATTGCGCAATTTTATGACTTTTTGTTTCTACAAAAAATTTCAGAATACTTATTTTGATGTTGACATTTAAAGTTTTTATAAAATGTACTAAACAAATATGTCTAAATATGTGACGAGTTTCAGTAGAAATTAGGTTTTAATATATTTTGAAGAATCAGGTAAATATAAAGTTTATTTTAATGCTCTCAGTAGTGCACTTTACCGACATTTTAAAGACCTTAAATTATAAAATTGCATATGAAGTTGTACTTACTGTACATTCTAATCGAGCGGTTAAAAATATTTTATACAAACACAAGAATATTTTAGTTTTTACAATTTTACATTTACTTCAGCAATTTCTGAGTGAAATTGTCTTTAGTGCACATTTCAATTTAAAAAAGACACTTAAGCAGTTTATAGTTGATCAGAAAAGCAGGTGATAAGAATGATATTACACTCATTTGCAAGACATTTCTGCTTTTCATTTAGTCTTGTTACAATAACTAAAATAAATAAATTAAAAATGAAAAATATATTTTCATTTATTCATCTGTGGTCGCCACGGTGGAATGAACCGCCAACTTATCCAGCATATGTTTTACACAGTGAATACCCTTGCAGCTGTAACCCAGTACTGGGAAACATCCATACACACTTATTCACACACATGCACGACGGCCAATTTGGTTTATTCAATTCACCTATATCACGTCTTTGGACTGTGCATGGGCAAACCGGAGCACTCGCAGGAAACTCATGCTAACATTGGGAGAACATGCAAACTCGAATCAGTAACCTTCTTGCTGTGAGGCGACATGGCAAAGATAAAATAAATCAGTTATTAGAAATGAGTTAATAAAACTATTATGTTTGGAAATGTGTTGAAAAAAAAAATCTCTCTGTTAAACAGGAATTGGGGAAAAAATAAACAGGGGGGCTAATAATTCTGACTTCAACTGTACATAATAAATATTTATAAAAATTCAATAAATAATTGTACACCAAGAAATAGAAAATGACAAAATCAGACCTAATTACTTGGTCATACTAAAATAACCAATAGGATATTCAATGCAACACTTGATGATAATATGGGCTATTTTCAGCTTACTACATTATTCATTCATTTTCTTTTCGGCTTAGTCCCTTTATTACTCTGGGGTTGCCACAGCGGAATGAACCGCCAACTTATCCTGCATGTTTTACGCAGCGGATGCCCTTCCAGCAGCAACCCAACACTGGAAAACTTACTACATTAATAATTTATAGCTAAAATGTGTATATGCTGTTTAACTGCATCTTTTATAATAAAGCCTATCTGCATTTGCTGTGTGTGTGTTTATTTATACACATAATAAATATAAATAATACATGCATATATATTATGTAAAAAAACAAACTAATATTTTAGATGTGATTAATTGTTGCCCAGCACTAGTACACTACAAAATGTTGGATTCCACACATTTCCATCATGTTGTCGCAACACAAATCGATTAAGTTAACTTTTTTTTACAAATTTAAATGGACTTGAACATAAAACAATTAAGTTGTCCGCCCCAAAATTAAGAATTGTGTTGTTTCAACTCATTTTTAATAAGTAGTTTGTGTATATAAGTAGAGTGTATATGCAATAGCTACATTAAAGTATATTTATTTACTATGTATGACCTTATTATTGGGCTATATTCAGCTATGGACAATTAATATAAATTCAAAATATATCGAATTTTCATTTAATTAGCCAAAGAACCTACAATTAGTGTCCTCATTTTGATTCTTTTTTCATCTTACACCTTTAAATTCAGTCTATAACAAAGGACAAATTAAAGATAATGGGATCTAAGTTCTTTCATATCGACATATATCTCCTCAACCCTTAACTACGTTAAAATTAAGACCTTTTAGTGGCGACTTCCGGCGGCAAACGGCTGCAGTTTAGTCTGTGCTGTTCTGGCCTCACCCATTTGACCTACAATCCAGCAGACACCTTTCATAAAGCAGCACTGGCACAGACATCTCACTAAAACACCCCGAGGACATTTTCAAATAGGATTATCTCGGGCTCGAGAACCAATTACAAAAAGGGCCATTTAGGCACCTCATCCAGCAGAAATTACAGCCAACGCCTCAATTGTTTTACACTTGTTTCATATTGTCGGTTTGCTGATAATTAGTTGTATGTGCGTGTACGCCTTCATTATGGGATTCTGACGATAACAAAAGCCGTAATTAAGACACTTATCTTCATCCATTTGGCCTACATCATTTAAGCCTAGTAGGAATGAGCCCCATGTGCAAAAACGACAACTTTCTGTAAACTATCACTGATGACCGGTAATTTGTTTATGAGTCACAAGCATCTGTGTTAATTATCTGCTAATTAGTACAGCCTGAAAACACCCGGAGTAAAAAGAAAGAGAACATGCAGGATAATACACTTTACTGCCATCTATTGGCAATAAGATGACTGTGCGATGAGATGAATGAAGTGATAACTTTATTAAGAACAATATTTTTAATATTCTTACTCCTTATTAGTGTTGAGTGTAATGAGGTTTAGGCTATGCTACAGTGTATGAATTATACTCTGACTATCGGGGGAGGGGGTCAACTTTTTGATAATGTTACTGTATTACAAGCTTCAGTCGTTTATGTATTTATTTAAAAATCTAAAACCTAAGATTTCAGTGTTTTGAGAGATAGTTAGTGTATTCTGACCTGTAGTATCCTCTGATTAACTATTTCAGGTCCAACTATACAAACTCTGCATCTAATGTTACTTTATTTTAGTCTTGTGAACACTTACGGTACCATGTCTATCGATGCTCTAAATCTGCCGGTTTCAGACTGGCGAATGCATTCTTTATGGGTGGTGATCATATGTATATTTATATTACCTATTATTTTAATTATTATTATTATTATTATTATTCATTCATTCATTCATTCATTTTCTTTTTGGCTTATAGTCCTTTTGTTAATCTGGGGTCGCCACAGCGGAATGAACTTATCCAGCATTTGTTTTACGCAGCGGATGCCCTTCCAGCTGCAATCCATCACTGGGAAACATCCATACACACTCATTCACACACACATACACTATGGACAATTTAGCTTACCCAATTCACCTGTACCACATGTCTTTAGACTGTGAGGGAAACCGGAGCACCCAGAGGAAACCCACGCGAATGCAGTGAGAACATGCAAACTCCACACAGAAGCGGCAGCTGACCCAGCCGAGGCTCGAACCAGCGACCTTCTTGCTGTGAGGTGACAGCACTACCTACTGCGCCACTGCGTTGCCATTATTATTATTAATATTATTATTATTATTATTATAACTATAATATAATTATTTCTTAGAGAATTACATCTTGTTTTGACATCCTTCAGGGGGATAAAGCATTAAATAGGGGGGTGAATTCCCCCCAAACCCCCATGTAATTCGCATCCTGGTTATAGGCACTTTTAATTTTCAATAAGCCAGCTCAAGCATTTCCGCTGTGATTAAGATCAATGATCAATGATCTTAAAGGAATTTTGGTTATACTGTGAATCTTTAAAGTTTAGTTTAAAGACTTTAAAGACTGTTTAGTTTCTTGAAAAAAAGACAAAAAAATAGACAGAATACCCTGCAGCGTAATTTATTTATAAATTTTGTGTGTGTTTGGTCTATGTTTTACAATTCAATCATTTTCTTTTTTCGGCTTAGTCCCTTTATTAATCAAGGGTCGCCACAGTGGAATGAACCGGCAACTTATCCAGCATATGTTTTACGCAGCGGATGCCCTTCCAGCTGCAACCCATCACTGGGAAACACCCCTACACTCTCATTCACACACACACACACACGCACACACACACACACACACACACACACACACACACACACACACACACACACATACACACACACACACACATTAGGGACAATTTAGCTTACCCAATTCACCTATAGCGCATGTCTTAGGACTTGTGGGGGAAACCGGAGCACCCGGAGGAAACCCACGCCAAAACAGGGAGAACATGCAAACTCCACACAGAAATGCCAACTGGTCCAGCCGAGGCTTGAACCGGTGACCTTCTTGCTGTGAGGAGATTGTGCTGCCCACTGCGCCACCGTGCTGTCCATGAATATTTATATTACCTATTATTATTTTAATTATTAACATTTATTATTATAAAGTGAAGTATTCATACTTGCCAACACTTCCGTTTTTCTCGGGAATCTCCCGTATTTCAGACCCATCTCACGCCCATCTCCCGTATTGTTCTGTCTCCCGGAAAACTCCCGGAATTCTGCCACATTTATGATCAATGATCTTAAAGGAATTTTGGTTACACTGTAAATCTTTAAAGTTGTTCAAATCTAATTTAGGATGAAGACTGTATAGTTAATTGTAAAAAGAAGAAAACCCTGCAGTGTCATTTATTTATATATTTTGTGTGTGTGTGTTTGTGCTATATGGTTTGTAATTTATTTTTATTATGATTTTATTTACTGATTATCTTTATAGTTTGTGCTCTGTTCTGTCCATTTAGATGTTTATTTGAATTGTGCCTTATTATATTTGTGTTAAAAATACACAAAATTTGGTAAAATTTGGTATGTATGAAATAATGTGTCATTATATAGAATATTTTTACTTTAATACATCAAAAAAAGTAAATTAGGTGTAAAAAAAGTTAAAAAAAAGGTGTAGCTCTAAATATATATAAAAAATAAGGTCCAGTTTGACTTGAACTAAAAGAATGAAAAGAGTTTAATTAATGTTGTTTATACGTTGATTTGTATATCCTAAGGAGTATTGAGTCTAGTAATTAAATTACTTAGTAATTAAGTTAATATTCAGACAAAGTTTTATCAAAGTAATTTGAATACAATTATGGTAATTAGTAATTAATAATTGTTTTGAAGTAACTTACCCAGCACTGCTTATTATTCCTCCATTTTCACCCCTCATATAAAGCAAGATGTGGCCGGTGTCTTATACTCACTGACTTCAAATTGAGAGCAGCAGCTGAGAGTTTGTTATACTTTTAACCATGTAATTAGAATTTTCTTGAGGTTTGTCATTGATTGATTAGTTTGGAAATAGTATCTTTCAACAAACAATGCAGCAGGTCATTCATTATAGTCGTTAATTTAATGCTATAGTTCTAAAGTTTTCTTGTTTTAGTAACAAGATTATTTAAGAAGGAACAGTTCAGCCAAAAAAAAAAAAAAAAAAAATCTGTCATCATTTACTCACACATAACTTGTCACAAACCTGTTTGAGGTTTTTTTTTTGAAGAAAGCTGGAAAACAATAACCATCTACTTCCATAGCATTTGTTTTTCCTACTATGGAAGTCACTGGTAACCTGTTTCTAACATTCTTCCAAATATCTTCTTTTGTGTTCAAAAGAATAAACAAATGTATAAATGTTCATAATAATTAAATATTTTTTTGAAGAACTATCCATTTAACCTTAAATAATGTATCAGCATTCATTAGCAATATATGCGAATAGCATTTATTAATCTGTTAATGAAATAAATAGAATTGTTTATGTTAGTTCACAGTGCATTAATTTAACAAATATTATTTTAAAATGTATTAGTAATGTTGTATATTCATTCATTCATTTTCTTTTCGGCTTAGTACCTTTATTAATCTGGAGTCGCCACAGCGGAATGAACCGCCAACTTATCCAGCATATGTTTTACACAGTGGATGCCCTTTCAGCTGCAACCCATCACTGGGAAACATCCATACACACTCATTCACACACATACACTGCGGACAATTTTAGATTACCCAGTCGAGGCTCGAACAAGCAACCTTGAAGCGATTGTGCTACCCACTGCATCACCGCGAGAACCCATGTTGAACAGTAAACTTAAATTAAACCTTTATTCGTTACAGATTGTTTTAGCAGTTTTGAAATTACAGCTTTTGCAGGTTTTTGATCAAATAAACTAGCGTCTTAGATTTATTTTAGTTAACTAAAACTAAAACCAAACTAAAATTATATGTGCTACTTAAAAATAGTTAAAAATGTATTGTAAATTTAACAAAAAAAAAATAATATTTTGAGGTACTTTTCAAAAACGTTTCTGCTTTTGATATAGGCTAGCTTAAAACTAAACTAAAACTACAATAAAAATAAATACAAATGAATTCAATTATTAAAAATGGCAATATAGGCTCATTCTGAAAATTTAGCTCTATACATATCTGGAGATTGCAAATTATGTAGCCAGAGCTTTGTTTGGCTGCATTTCATTTTTAAAACGAACGCTACGGGGTAGTTTGACGCTGTTGCTTTTTGCACTTACCAGCTGACCACTTACCTCCATGTGGACGGCTTTCCTGCTCTTACCAGTTTGTCAGTAGCTACCCAACACAATCTCACGGCAATTCGTAACTTTTTGATTTAGTGGCTAATTCGTACGAATTCGTATGATCTAATTCATACAGTTTAGTACGATTTGCTCATCCCCCAATGATGGTTGGGTTTAGGGGTGGGGTTAGGTGCCACGCCCTCTCTTTAAAATCGTACAATTTTGTACGACTGAACTCGTACGAATTCGTCTGAATTAGCCACTAAACTGACAAAACGTAAAATACTTACATTTTCTTGTGAGATCAGGCTGAGCTACCATGTACGTCGGCGGGCTTCAGACACAGAGTTGACCATGACGATGGAGATCGAGTCTGGTGAAGTATGGTTCCAGAAAGCGGGTAAGACAAAAACAGAAGTAAACAAGTAAATAAAATAAACAGGTAAATAACAGGATGAGAATGTAAACGTGGTAAAAATCAGGCGAGGACTTTTCTTTTATCTGGATTGCTTTTTAAAACATTGTGGCTTGAGTTTGGGGAAGTTGGTGCTTTTGAAAACACTATTGGTTGAGTTTAGGGAAGGAGGAGAGTGGGTCAGTCGATCTGTCAGTCAGTCAGTCAGTCAGTCAGTCGACAGCGGCCTCTGGTGGATTTATGTGAGAACAGCAGCCACAAATGGCATTCGCGAGAGAAATTTAAGATCTTAAAAAGCGTACACAGCGGCCTTTGGAGGATTCGCAAAAACAAAAACTGCAAAAAATGTAGCTCCTGGGACGTATTTGGCACTCTGCAGAAACGTACATAGCGGTACGTTTTCAGAATGAGTCTGGGTTGCTCAAATCTAACTTTAGCAAAAAAATTATAAAATGCATAAGCCTAAATTGAATTAAAATTAAAAATATATAAAGATCAAAAAAAAATTAACTACTAATAAAATCTACAGTAGCCCCTTAATAAAACAAATAAAATATACAATAGAAGTTTTTAAAATACATTAAACTTCAAATGTATTTAATGTAAAAAAAACTGATGAAATATGGTGATAACTATTAGTTTTTACCCTATTCATCTTCAGTGTCTTGGTGGTCAGAGTGTTTTCAGATCCTTTAATTGAAATGTACTCGCCTGACATTCAGCTCATGTTGACAGCTGAAGACGTGAACTATATATCTGTGAACTGTGAGACAACCAATCACACGAGCACTTCACTCTCACATGATCTCAGTATTTAAGACAAGCTGAAACAAGATGTTCTCACAATTGCCACTGATGCATATACTGTAACGGCATGCTGAATGATTCAAACAAATCTGCAAATATTTTGACAGTCTTCAAACCCACATAATAAAGTGCTGTGAACTATCTATTTAGAGGTAAGGACCTTCCATAACAGACATTTTTCATCTGTCGTCATACATAAGGACTTAAACTTGTAACAAATTCTTTCTTTAAATATATTCTAGGAAATACTGTGAAAATGTTTTTGCTCTGTTTAATGTCACTTGAGAAATATTTGAAAAAGGACAAAAAAATTCACAGGAGGGCTAATGATTTTGGCTTTAACATATACTATTTCTTATACAGTTGAGACTACAAAAATGTCGATAAAATCTATCTATCTATCTATCTATCTATCTATCTATCTATCTATCTATCTATCTATCTATCTATCTATCCATCTATCCATCCATCCATCCATCCATCCATCCATCCATCCATCCATCCATCCATCCATCCATCCATCCGTCCATCCGTCTATCCGTCTATCCGTCTATCTATCTATCTATCTATCTATCTATCTATCTATCTATCTATCTATCTATCTATCTATCTATCTATCTATCTATCTATCTATCATATAATTATTATTATAACTTCATAATGTGCATGTGGCTAAAATGAGTTCAAACATTTGAGCTTCATGTTAACTAACATTTTAATTATTCAGTTCATTTATTAATTTATTTCTTTATTCATTCAGTTGCATACAGTAAAATATTCAAAAATATTATAATCAAAAAGGTCTGTTTTAATGTATAAATGGACTAAGCCAAAAAGAAAATGAATGAACGAATGATTTAATGTATTTTAAAATGTAATTCCTTCCTGCGATGTCAATTTTTACTCAGGTCTTTAGTGTCAGGAAAATAAAAAGAAAAAACAAAGGCGGAGCCCCAAAGCCACACCCACCTATTACATAATCACTAGTGGTAGTTCAAAATGTGTTTAACAGCAAAAGCAAACTTCAGCAAAATCACTTGGTCAGACTCCTGAAATGAATTTTGTCTTGGCCTGATTTAGTTCGGAATGACATCATAACCAACACGACTTCAAGCCAATTTGATTGGACAGGAATCACAGGACTGATTTTTCTAATCCCCATAGACAAGAAAAAATAAAGTAGAGACTGCATATTGAAGAAAAGTAGTAGATTGAGAGTAAAAGTACAGATACTGCACTAAAATTGTGCTCAAGGGGAAGTAAAAGTACACACTTTTAAAACTACTTAGTAAATTACAGTAGTTTGAGTATTTGTAATTAGTTACTTTACACCACTGCACACCAGTTCAAGACCCCTTAATGTGAGGATGCCCAAACTTTTTCTTATGAACGGCCAAAAACCAAACTTGATTGAGGCTAGTGGGCCGAAGGTAAATATAGTTGCCAAGTGTAAGTTCCTTATTTATTTTAATACTATTTTAATAACTAGAAATTATTGCTTTATATTAACTAATACAGTGTTTACATTGCATTTTATAATGAACTTCATAACTCATTTATAACAGAATAGAGTTTGCAGGATTTACATTTTTAAAACTCAGATTAATTTACAACATTAAGTTTCAGTTTGCTTTTTTGTAGCTCTGCAAGAAAACAAACAAACAAAAAAGGTTACGTCAAATTAGAAATGACGATCTCTGTTAAAGGCATCACCTCAACCCTCTCCATTATTCTCACTCTCCTCTCAGATGGGATGGTCGGTCAAATCAAGGTTTACAATTGGCCAACTTTGGCCCGCAGGCCCTACTTTGGGCATATCTGCCTTGGAAGCAATGGAAGAAGATATTTAACAAAAAATAAAAGAAAATCTGTAACCACTGACTTTTATAGTAAAAAAATACTCGAAAGGAAAAAAAAACAAATAAAAACAGTTCAAAACACACTTCAAACAATCTTATTTTGCTTTCAACAGAAGAAAGAATCTCATAACCGTTTGGATCTATTTGAGTAAACAGTAAGTACAATGTCATTTTTGGGTGAACTACCTATAACCCTAATCCTAACCCTGTGAAGTTTGGAACTAAACCACCAATCAACCACTGTCATGCATATATGCGTTCATCTGAATCATTTATAGCACGACACCAGGCATATCTGAGGGTCTTCTGGAGGAGCACCACTAAACACTGTTTCACACAGACAGCAGGTTTTCTTTTGAAATCAGCTGGAGTGGGTTAGATTGGGGGGGGGGGGGGGGGGGGGGGGGGGAGTGACATCGCGGCTCAAGTGGCAACATTTGTGCAATTCCAGCGGGACGAGATCGGAGGCCACAGCTGAATCGGTTCTGTTTGATCCCGTCAATGAGAAAGACTGAAGGAGCCAAAGCTGCATAGCTGAAACTCTTTAGACGCATACTGGTTAACTCATAGGGCGAGAAAAACAAGACAAATCCCACTGACCCATTGTCTGATCCTTCTTCCTCTTATCCATTCATCCCTTCATTCTGTTTATCTCCTTCTCCCTGTTATTTCCACCACGCTCCTTTTTTCCAGGTACCTTCTGAGAGCCTATAAGCACTACAACGACAACTTCCAAAGCCCTGAGGTTTTATGTGATGCCACTGCTCCGACACAGAGACATGTTTGGGTCCGTAAGTGGGATTTTTTTTTTATCTTGGTCCGAAAAATACAAACCAAACAGAGGATGTTTGTGCACTGTAAAACGTGCTAAATTCAGATTACGCAAAACAATTTTTTATTTTAATGATTGGTGGAAACTTATTGCCTCAAAATATGAAAGTAAACTAAATCATTTTATAAGTTAGTGGAACTTAAAGGGGTGGTTCACCCAAAAATGTGTTATTCTTATACTGTAAAACCCAAAAAGTTAAGGTAACTAGGAAACCGACTGCAACAAACCATTTACATTCAAAAACTAATCCTAATGAGTACTGTGAACTTAATCCATTTGAGTAAACAAAGCGATTTGAGCACGGTAAAACTCAATAAATTAAGAGAACTCAAACTAACTGACTACTGTAAAACCTAATAAGTTAAAGCAACTCAAACCGTTGGAGGAAACCGATTGCTACAAACCATTTAAGTTCAAAAACTAATTCTAATGAGTACTGTGAACTTAATTCATTAGAGTGAACAAAGCAATTTGAGCACAGTAAAACCGAATAAATGAAGAGAACTCAAACTAACTGACTACTGTAAAACCTAATAAGTTAAAGCAACTCAAACCGTTGGAGGAAACCGATTGCTACAAACCATTTGAGTTCAAAAACTAATTCTAATGAGTACTATGAACTTGCTCCATTTAAGTTGAAGTAATGAGATATTTAATTAACTCATTACCTTCAACACTGAGTTTAAAACTCTTTTCAAATGAGTAGAATTAACTTTCAGTACATTTTGAGTTAACTACACTCATTTCGTTTGATGAAGTTGGCTGGTGGATTTTAGAATGTACTTGTGGAGAGGTAAGCATGATCGAACACCCAATGAGGGGGGAGAGCAGGCTTGGAGCCCGGCGGCTAATCAGCAGGCCAATCAGAAATAATAAATAACACCTGTTTATTCTAGTGATTGGGCCGGAGAGACACCCTTCTTAAGGAGAACAGAAGACGCACTACGGGTCTAACAGCTTGACGTTGTGTGGACTTTACCACTTTGATATCAATCAGATGTTGGATTTTGGTTGCCATACCTGACAAATAAATGTCAGTATTTGATGTCAATATAATGTTGATTTAAGATGTTGGCTCAATGTTGGATTTTGGTCCCTTTTCAACACAACCTAAAATCAACCAAATTTCAACTTGATTTGACGTCGATATTGGACATCAAAATAACATTGTCCCTAGACGCTGACTGGACATAAAATTTTGGTCACCTGACATCACAACCAAAATCGAACCTAATATTGACGTCTTATGACGTTGTGTGCCTGCTGGGCAATAACTAAATAAACTACAGAATGTTACGTTTACACACATCCACAAATTACATGTACTGTTAATGCATCAGCTTTTTACAATGTAATACTCACCCCTCACTACTCTTGAGTACTTTTGAAAGATCTACTTTTTACTCATACTTTGAGTAATATTTACAACAGATACTTTTACTCTACTTGCACTACATTTTTAGGCTAGTAATGGTACTTTTACTTAAAGAGCCCATATTATGGCTTTTTGAAAATGCCCTTCCATGTAGTGTGTAACACAGCTCTAAGTGAAGTGAAATATCCAGCTAAGGCTTAAATCTGTAAGTGTACAGTGTTTAAAACTATTGATTCATCTATAAAAGAGTCGACTCATAGTGCTTCAAACGAGTCGTCTTGATAACGAGTTATTAGGTGTTTCGCGATGACGCAGCCACGAAACACAAGTAGTTGCACGCGCAAGCCCGGGAGATTTGAAACCTGCGGCTCCGCCCACTAACAGAAAAAAGTCACACACACACACACACAGAGACACACACAGACACCGGTAGAATGAAGTCACGCTGTGCAGATGGAGATTATTGACAGTTCACCCAAAGATGAAACCTTAGCATATAGCCTAGCCTTGAGCAGATCGAGAGCCTCTGGAAACTACCTGCTTACAAAGAAGACTTCATCAGTTTGTTAAAGGAAGGATCGGTAAAGACTGTCAGAACAAGGATCAGTGGATCATGAATCAGTTTCTTCCCCCATTTCACCAGTGTAAGTACGTGCGATTAAAATTATTGCCTCGTTTACTCTATCTTGCAAATTCTGTATTTAGTTGTGTTTTGTTACTTGTAACCGCGTGTACTGTATCAGGTTAACTCTTTATATTCTCATATCGCGTGTAAAGCCACGTTGAAAACGCGACGCGTGCCGCTTTGTTTATGGATAGTCAGCTATGTGTGTGTGTGTGTAATGTGTGTGTGTGTGGCTCCTCTGAGGACGGTCGTTTGTGTGAGTGTCTCCTCTTAGGAGGTTGATGTGTGTGTGTGCGTGTCTCTGAATAGGGTAAAGCTCTAGGCAAAGGGTGATCAAAGGGACCCGTTTGTAAAGTGAGGACTTTAGGGGGTGTCGCGGTTGAAATCTTAGGGTTGTAATCGCGGATGTAACTGAGGACGCGGAGGGGGAGGGAGGTGTCGCCGCCGCGCCGTCTCTATTCTGGACGCGCCGGCCCTGTGCGTGTGTGTGTGTAAAAAGAGCAAGTAGACTGCTAGGACATATCCTCGCCAGTTCTTGGACTTTTTGCTTGATAAAATAGTTAGTCGTCAGTATTTTCTAGTCCATCGTCTGTATTTACATTCACCCACTGGCAGCCAAAATCCACTATGAAGCGTGTGTACACTGTGACTACTTTTATATTGTTGATAATCTGCTGGGCATTTCACTCTGTCTCGCCCTGAAGCCTGTCAGTGTCGTCGACCAATCGCAGCAGCCTGTCATTGGTCCAATCAGCGCAGATTAGCTTCGCGCTGAGGACGGGTTTGGGTACAAATGAATCGCTGAACGATTCATATGGGAGTCGCTGGGATAACTACGTAAAAATAAATGCATATTATAAGACCATCAAAGTGTTGTTTGACCTTGCATGCATATTAGACTGTTGTTGGAGACCCTTACAACCTAAATATGACCCTATTTCATCTATAATATGGGCTCTTTAAGTTTGATTTTTCAGTGCTCGTTCCACCACTGGATTTAGAGCACCGATAGGCACCGAACGAGTTCACAAGAAAATAAAATTCACAGTTCACATAAATAGTTCACATAAATTAGGTGTTTGTTTCTACATATTGCCTAAAAGTAATGTCAAATTAGATACTCTGTTTGCATAGCTTGTCCTAAAGTAAGCCGAAATGGCTAATCAGGTCAGAATTCACTAAATAGCCTTTCCCACAAATACATTTTATGAATAAATTAGATGTAATTTAAATAAACACATACATTTGATTCTCTGAAGCATGTATTGCACAAACTAACATTACCAAAAAAAAAAAACTCAGATTGTCAATGCATAATTCTCACACTGCCAATAACCATGGACTTCCATAGTGTTTGTTTTTACTACTATAAATGTTGATGGACAACTGGTTGGAACATGTCAAGATTGAATAACATGATTTTGACAAGTGGGACAACACACAGGTGTCTCTCATCAACACACCTGGTCACATGGGTACTGTGGATTTCGATATGTCAGCCCGGGCCTTTCCGGTGAACTGTAAAGTCATTCTATTGACCTTATTTTTTCGTGTGAGAGTGAGTCTCATTTACTTCCATTAAATTTTAGCTGTAAAAAACTGCTTGTTATGTTGCAAATTTGTGTTTACTTTTTACATTATTTTATGACCTTTTATGTCATATGTTTGTAGAGCAAGTTTGACAGTTTTCTGCTGTTTATTATTTATAGTAATTTCCTCATACTCTGAAAAGAAAACAGTAAAAAAAGTTCATATTCCGGCAGCTGGGATGGCAGAAAAAATTGTAAAATGACTGTAAATAATTATCACCCAAACACCTCTTCCAGAAATCGATCTGGCACCAAAAAATACTGTCAAATAATGGAAAATATCCATCCTGAAAATAAAATAAAATAGGAATATGCTGGCAGCTGGGGTGCCAAAAAATCATGTAAAATAATGAAAAATAACCATCCGTAAAAAAAAAATCAGGAAGCTGGGGTGCAAAAAAATGATATGTGAACGTTTCCTATTACTTACTCATGCTTATTCAGAATATATGTGAAAGACACTTGTCAGATTTTATTTTAGAGAGCAGGCGTGAGGTTCAGCTGTGTACTTTTAATTTTCTGTCTGATTTAGTCTCGAACTGATACGGCTAACAGCTACTCTGACTGACAGTATTTACCCAGCAGAGGCACAGCTCGTGCTATTAGAGGCGCGATGCTTTTCCTGGTGATGTGGAGCCAATCCGAAAATCACAGCACATTATGTTAGCTGACCAATCAGAGCCTCTTGAGGATGGGCCTTTCAGAGGAACTAGGAAATATGACAGTCGTTTTATTTCAGCTGAGTAGCAGTATATTATCAAAATAGGATTTATGAAAAAAATAACGTGATTTTCCACAAGTGAAGCATGAGAACACGTTGCATTGCATCTTATAAACTCAACCAAGCCTTAAAAATACACTCTGGAGCACCCCTTTAAAGGGATGGTTGACCCAAATCTGAAAAAATCAGTTCAAAACCTGTGACTTTCTTTCTTCTATTGAACACAAAAGAAGAACATTTCTAAACCTGTAACCATTGCTTTCATTATTTGCTCTTCCTACTATAGCAAGTCAATGGTTACAGGTTTTCAGCTTTCTTCAAAATATCATCTTTTGTGTTCGGCAGAAGAAAGAAACTCATAAAGCTTTGGAATTTGCATAAAGCAATTTTTAGGGTGAACTTTCCCTTTAACAGTTTGTCTCAGTGCAGTTCACTCAAAATATGCTGTTTGTTCAAACTACTTATTTAAAATGAGCTGAAACAACACAATTCTTGAGGATTTTGGGGGGACAACCTACTTGTTTCATGTTCAATCTACTTACATTTGTAAAAAACTAATAAGTGAACTTAATTCCTTCATGTTGTCCCAACATAAACCGATTGTGTTGAACCCAACATTTTTACAGTGTTTGTTCGGTAAGAAAAGCGAGTGTCATCCGGTCTAATGTAAGCGGTAGGCAGCAAACTTGAGACAAGGGGGGAGGTTGAATTTGGGACTTCAGGGACCACCTGTTGTAGCACAAGACACTGATATGGCTGTGAACGGTTTCTATGGTTTTAGAAGTTGATTTGGGTCCAGACCCAGTGGACGGTTTCCGCTGCGGCCGCTGACAGAGTGACCGTATCCGCAGCTGTCCCTGTTAATTATACTGTTATCCCCGGTTTGAGAGGCGTCCCAATCAAACTGTGGAGTACAGACACAGAGCATGACTTCATTGACTCCACATCCACAGGGAATCATATCTGCCATTTTGCAGCCCTCATAAACGCCTTTGGGTGTTACTGCTTCATCTAGCTCACACCTATAAACTCTGCTGTTCCCACACTGTAAAGCATGGTAAATTACCTCCCTCCAGTTTTAATAGAGTGAATGCTGATAATAAGAATATCACGGTTTGGTAAATATGACATAATTCCAACATAAAAAGGCAACATATATAAATCATGATAATGATATAAGGCAACATTTTTTATCTTTTATGCATTAAGTTTACAATTCATAATTTTAACTTTTTGTGTCATCATGATTTTGTGTCATTTTTTATTATTCATTACAGCTTTTTATATCATATTAACTGTCCAGTAATGAATTTATAATATTTATGACTTTAAAGGTGCTGTATGTAAGTTTTTGACTCCTCTAAAGCATAAAAATACCATAATATGAATGTTACTTTGCTGGAAAACCAGGTATTTCATTCATTCATAAGGCTCTGAAAGCATGCGTCCGTGACCGAAATGCGACCTCCGGTGGACAGTAGCAGATTCAGTTCCACGTGAGGTTAATAGGGTATATACCGAAGCATGCTAACGGGACTTTTAATTTGCCAGTAACCTGGGTTAAGCGCTTCCGGTGAACTGTTTGCAATTGCAAAATCGTCTGTTTTCTTTACAAACCAGTGATCTCCACTGGCTGAGTGATATCCGATGCAAAGTGGGTCTCAGATTTTACAAGAAGCACTGCATTAAATTACATTTCCCCCACCATGTCTTTATAATATGAGCATTTATTTTACTCCAGTATATTCAATGGAGCTTCTGCGCTTGCCTGCCGATTCTGACAGGCGCGTGCGAGTAAACTGCTATTTGTCTCATTTTACGCTTGAGCCACTGAATGAATGCCAAAATCTATAACTGAATGTATTTTAATTACATTACAACATTGATGCTGTAAAAGGAATTGTATAAAATGGAAAAAATTCACAATACCCAGTCACCGGAAGTTTATCAGTATGAACAACACTAGCTCGGCATATACTCTATTAGCAAATGATATAAATATAACGAGCATAAACATTAGGTGAGCAGGTTACACTGTAACCGTGTATCCTAACACCACGCATAGTGACGAGATACGCAGTGATGAGCAATTAATTAGGCTCTTTGCACCGGAGGAAACACTACAGAAATGTAAATACAGCCATCCAGAAGCATAGACTATGCACTCACTCATGAAATGGTAAGGTTTATAATCTATATTTAACACATATTAACCCTCTTCAACATTATTAAATGTACATGCTGAATCACTGATATGTGTTTAGCTCTAAAGTTAAATTTCAAACAGTTTATTTTATTTTCAAGATCTGAGGTGAACTATCTGCTGCTGCTTTCAGTAGTATTGCAATAAATGTCATGTGAAATGGCATTCAAACTCACATTATTAGCGTTTAACACTGAATAAAGCACATGAGGTGTACCTGAGGTGTTCAAGTCATCAAGTTTTCTGTTGTTCACCTGTTAGAAATAGAAGTCCTTTCTAATATATCAATTCAAAGGAATGGTTAGGACAAAAACCCCTTTTAATATGGAAAATATTCCTTCTATCGAGTGCCGATGCTTTAATTTAGAACACGGTTTAAATCATTCGCTCCTGTCCTCAATCTGGCAACCTGCGCTTGTGTTTGTTTTGATCCAGGAGTGCAATACCTAGTTCAACCACTGGGTGCCAAACTTACACACTGCACCTTTAATGTCAGTTTCTATTTTTTTATGTCAGCATATCAACTTTATCTCATCACTTAATGTCACAGTTTAGATGATTTCATAATTATGACATCCCATATTACTTATTATATTATTTTTGTCATTAATTTAAATTTATTTCAAAATAATGACTCTATGTCATCAGTTTTTGTAATTCTTTATTATGGGTTAGCATCTCATAATTTTGTTTTGGTTTACTCTTTATTTTTAATCTTATCATTTCAACTCTTGGCACAATTTTGACTTAATATTTAATATAATTATTTTATAATGTGTCATCACGGTGGCGCAGTGGATAGCACAATCACCTCACAGCAAGATGGTCGCTGGTTCGAGCCTCAGCTGGGTCATTTGGCATTTTTGTGTGGAGTTTGAATGTTCTCCCCGTGTTTGAGTGGTTTTCTCCGAGTGCTCCGGTTTCCCCCACAATCCAAAGACATGCAGTACAGGTGAATTGAGTAAGCTAAAGTAAGTGTATGTGTGTGAATGAGTGTGTATGGATGTTTTCCAGTGATGGGTTGCAGCTGGAAGGGCATCCGCTGTGTAAAACATATACTTTTCATAAAGGGACTACGCCGAAAAGAAAATAAATGAATGAATGTCATAATGTTGTGTTTTTGTATTGTTACTTTTCATTTCATCATACTTTTGTCATAATTACCACAATATTTAGGTCATTTTTCAACTTTTTATTTCATAATGATGACGTTCTTTAGTGTTTTACGTCACATTTGAAACTTTTAATCTCATAATTATCACTTAGTGTCTAAAAATGATTTTTATTTCAGATGTTTAAGTCATAATTTAAACTTTTGATCTCATAATTATGACCAAACATGTCCCGATTTTAAACAAGCATGTCATGATCTTGTTTGTTTTTCTAATTGTGCTAATTATTTCATGGCTTTTGCTTGGCATCCTTTTATTCTCCATTTAGATAGTTTTTTTTCAACACTGAACTCATAATTTCAGATTTTACAGCTGTTCTTTTTTCAGGTTAACTGCTATGTCATAATTTTATGAGCTAGTATGTGAACATTTTGACTTCTTAGCTCCAATTTTTTTTTTTTTTTACCTCAAAATCTAAATTTTTTATGCTATAAACATGTCTGTTGCTGAGAGATGGACTACACTTATTATATTGTTAAATAAAATTCTTTGTTGGTGGATTAAATCATTTTTTCTCATTTCGTTTTGAGGATCTATTAGCTCTGTCAGACTGAATGAAGAGCAGCTTTTCTATGGAGTCTGTCTGGGCCATTCACTGACATTCAAAGACTTTCCCCTAAAACCAGCATTGCTTTGTCTGTGTTGTTGTTGTCGTCTCGCTGAGCCAGACTTTTGACCTGACACAAAGTCTAAAACACTTTGCAGCTTTTTCAGAGCAGCAACTGCTGGCTTTGACTGGAGGACACTAACTGCAGTTCATTTTATTTTGCGAGAGGAGCAGGCCTATCTCTCACTTTTGAAGTTTTTTCTGTAATAGATTTAAAATTCTGTCGTTTCAAGTTGAATATAAAATAAAATATTTTGAACAATATTGGAAAAGAAACTAAAAGTCAAAAGTACTTTGTTTCACTTAAAAAACAACAATTTTTGAATAATGTTGGAAACCAGTAGTCAAAAGTATAATTTTTTTCCTACAGACAGTGGAAGTCAATAGTTACGGGTTTTTGACATTCTTCAAAATATCTTCTTTGGTGTTCAATAATGAAAAAAAAGAGAAAGAAACGGAAGATTTGGAACATGTTTAGGATTTAGAACTATCACTTTGATGAACCTCTTATTGGAACAACATCTTTAATAATATAAATTTGACTCATATATGGTCATTGCCTCAAATTTTGGAAATTAAAATATGGTTTTAATATAGAAATATAGTTTATCCCACAAAAAATATTTCTACAAAATATTAAAATTGGTATTGAGTTACAGTGCTGTTTGTGAAAGCTTTAATGAAACTATTTCACATTTATTTTGGTCTTGCCAATATACTCAACTTTTTTGGATTAATGTTGAAGCTTTTATCGCTCATAATATTCTTAAATAATTTTCCTTATCTTATAAACATGTGATTTTAGGTTTTATAAGTTAAGGATTGCTCTTTAATAGATCCTGGTTTTATTATAAACTTTATTTTATTACATTTCACGTCCAAGTTTGCCAAAAGTACTAGAAAAAGAGATTCAAATGTATTTAAAAGTGATTTCTAAGTCTAAAAAAGCAATTAAAATAGTTAATATATGCTCCTTCTTAACATTTTTGCATATAAATGTTT
>NC_079447.1:45198001-45313001 GCF_903798145.1 Danio aesculapii
AAATTGACATTAATTAAATCTTAATAATCTGTTGTCATTTCTGATATTTGGGATTTGGATTTAATGTAAGTAGAGCATTACAAACATTACAAACTAAGCTTATTAGATTCAAATAAGGTAGTGTAAAACCATTGTGAAACATCAATATCTGTGCATTGTCTATTAATAAAAAGGTTTTTACACTACTAGTACAGTATATAGTTTACCACGCTACTTTGAATATTCAATTGAGGTAAAGCTGGCTTTATATTCACACATTCAGACTTTCTTCTTAATAATATACAGTAGTTTCAGAAATCTGCAAATTCTAAATTGATAGTCGTTGGCTGCTAATATGATTTCTCTAAGTACAACATTGTTCAGTCAATTAAATAGTGCTGATGTTGTTTTGAAGTCACACTTGAATGCGATTTCAGACCCAATATTCAAAGTAGCATTGTAAACATAGGGACAGTGTCACAAGTTGACGAATATGCAAATATAAAAACAACTTCACCTCAATGAATATTCGGTCTGAATAGCATGTAAGTTTGACTTCAAAACAACATTAGCACTATTTAATTGACAGTGAACAATGGTATACTTTAATAGTTGGACATTCTAAAACGCTTAACGTGAAAAAAAAAAAAACTTAACAGGGCTTAATAAACCTAAACATCAACCATATAAAGCCAAATATCTGTAATTTTATCAACTTTACTTGTAATTAACACTAACTGTAAAACGAGTAGGCCCGAATTCCATAAATAAAGTGAAAAACATTACATGAAGTGTTTTCTCCCCATTGAAGTCCATTATAAAGAAAAAGCTTAACGTGGCTTAAATGTACCTTAACAACAAGCAGGGAAAATTTCTAATTTCTATCAAACACTGTGTTTTCTGCATAGTTGTAAGGCTTGAGACTTGATTTCTTAACATTATGCTCACCAACAGGGAAACATCGGAAGACGATTCTGGAGGAAAGTTCCCTCATGACGGGTGTTGTAAAATGGGAGAAGAAGTGATGACTCTTCAAATGCTCCCTGCAGATGCTAAATCAGAGAAAATACAGTAATATTCACTTTTTAATCAAAGTCTGTTAAGAGTAGCACTGCTCGACATTGGAAAATAACTGACTTAATATATTTTGTTTTACTTAAGTGATTTCTTTAAAAATGTCACATTTTTTTTCATGCAACATATATAGCAACAGGAGCAGAACTCCACAAGATGACTGTTATTTCAAGAGTTCACACTTAGCTGATGATTAATTATAAAGCTTGTTTGGCATGCTGTCCCGGGAGAGAGCCCTGAGCTCATAAGATCCTCGAGCCCGGGGCTCCCTCCCGTTGCAAGGCGAGAGGGGAGTTTGAGCTCAGGTAGATCTCGAGAACTCCCCCGCTGTAATAACCAATGAACAGCCAGTGATTGCTCTTGAGAGATAACCATTTACTAGGAGCATGTCTATAGTGCCGGTTTGGATTAGTCAATTAACTTATGTTGCATGTTTTTTGGACGGTGGGAGGAAACCGAGAAACCCGGGGGAAACCCACGTGAGCACGGGGAGAAAATGTAAACTCCGCTCAGAAATGAGAAATGTCTGCTGGTGTGGTAAAGCCTAGAACCAGAGACATTCTTGCTGTGAGGCAACAGTGCTAAGCACTGGGCCACCGTGTCACACATCTAGAAAAAAAGGAGGAGTAGGGGTGGATGGGGGGATTCTTCAAAACGAAGATAGTGGTGGTACGTTACCCAATGTATTTTAGTAGCTTAGGAGTTGTCTGATTGGTGCATTGAGAATTGGATAATTCAGATCCAGCCGCTAGCAATCATAAGCACGTGATCCTCTCGAAATTAGTTTATAACTAAACTTCACTTCATGATTTAACACTGATGGAATAATTTTGTAAGGGAGCGCATTTGCATAAAATCATTGGAGGACTGGAGATTTGGCAGTCTGTGAGCACGAGAGGCGGTGGACCAAGGGGAGGCAGAACACCTTTCTCCTGGCTGTGGTATAGCTAGCTCACAAACTGCCAGAATGATAGTATCCCCAGCATTCCCAACTCCCAGGCCTGATAGGGGTTGTTGAGTCCAGTGTTGAAGGCCTCCTTCAAGGTCATAAATTCAAGCCCCTCTGCTGCGTAGACAAACTGGTAGGCAAACTCCTTGATTGAAGATTCCCCTTGACAAGGTCTAAGTAGTTTGCCCAAACGCTACTGCTGGCATGCAGAGGGGCGAGAACTGGGAGATGGGAAAAGGAAGATACCCATTTGGCTGCTGAGTCCTGTTGGCCAATTTGTACAGTCACAGTTGTAGGTGGGGAAAGGACGAGGACTCAAATGCAGAACTAAAATGTGTATTTATTAAATAATAAAAGGAGGGTAAGACAACTACAGGTGTCAAAACAAAAAGAACACTAAACAGGTTGATCAACTACAGTAACTACGATAAACATTACACAACACAAAACTACACAATACTAAACTACACTACACAAAACTACACTAAACTACACTCCACAAAACTACACAACACTATACTACACTACACAAACTACACTACACAAAACTAAACTACACAAAACTACACTACACAAAACTACACAACACTAAACTACAATAAACTGCAGTACACTAAACTACACAAAACCACACAACACTAAACTACACTACAATAAACTACACTACACAAAACTACACTAAACTACACAAAACTACACTACACTAAACTACACAAAACTACACTACACAAAACTACACAACACTAAACTACAATAAACTACAGTACACTAAACTACACTACACAAAACCACACTACACAAAACAACACTACACTAAACTACACTACAGTAAACTACACTACAGTAAACTACATTACACAAAACAACACAACACTAAACTACACTACAGTAAACTACACTACAGTAAACTACATTGCACAAAACTACACAACACAAAAATACACTACACAAAACTACACAACACTAAACTACACTACACAAAACTACACTACACAAAACTACACAACACTAAACTACACTACACAAAACTACACTACACAAAACTAAACTACACTAAACTACACTACAATAAACTACACTACACAAAACTACACAACACTAAACTACACTACACAAAACTACACTACACAAAACTACACAACACTAAACTACACTACAATAAACTACACTACACAAAACTACACTACACTAAACTACACTACACTACACAAAACTACACTAAACTACACTACACAAAACTACACTAAACTACACTACACAAAACTACACAACACTAAACTACACTAAACTACTGTACACTAAACTACACTACACAAAACTACACAACAATAAACTACACTTCAATAAACTACACTACACAAAACTACACTACACTACACAAAACTACACAACAATAAACTACACTTCAATAAACTACACTACACAAAACTACACTACACTACACAAAACTACACAAAAATAAACTACACTTCAATAAACTACACTACACAAAACTACACTACAGTAAACTACACTACAGTAAACTACACTACACTAAACTACACAAACCTACACTACACTAAACTGCACAAAACTACACTAAACTACACTACACAACACTAAACTACACAAAACCACTAAACTACACAACACTAAACTACACTAAACAAAACCACAAAACTAAACTACACAAAACTAAACTACACTAAACTACACAAAACCACAAAACTACACTAAACTACACTACACAAAACTACACAACACTAAAATACACTACACTAAACTACACAACACCAAACTACACTAAACTACCTTAAACTACACAATACTAAACTACACTACACAAAACTACACTCCACAAAGCTACACAACACTAAACTACACTACACAAACTACACTACACAACACTAATCTACAATACACAAAACTACACTAAACTACACAAAACTACACTAAACTACACTACACAACACTAAACTACACTAAACTACACAAAACCACTAAACTACACAACACTAAACTACACTAAACAAAACCACAAAACTAAACTACACAAAACTAAACTACACTAAACTACACTACACAAACTACACTACACAACACTAAACTACACTACACAAAACTACACTACACTAAACTACATTAAACTACACTAAACTACACTACACAACACTAAACTACACTAAACTACACAAAACCACTAAACTACACAACACTAAACTACACTAAACAAAACCACAAAACTAAACTACACAAAACTAAACTACACTAAACTACACTACACAAACTACACTACACAACACTAAACTACACTACACAAAACTACACTACACTAAACTACATTAAACTACACTAAACTACACTACACTAAACTACACTAAACTACACAAAACCACTAAACTACACAACACTAAACTACACTAAACAAAACCACAAAACTAAACTACACAAAACGAAACTACACTAAACTACACAAAACCACAAAACTACACAAACTACACTAAACTACACAAAACTACACAAAACTAAACTACACTACACTAAACTACACAAAACTACACTACACTAAACTACACAACACAAAACTACACTACACAAAACTACACTACCCTAAACTACAGTACTCCACATTAAACTAAACTAGAGTACACAAAAAATGAGAATTGCTTTATTCCTGCTGAATATCAGCAAGTTTCTCCTTTAGCTTGTGCATGGCAGCCGGATAAAGATGACTTAAAGATTCCAAAGAAGTTTTGGAGAGAACAGCGACATCCACATAGTTAGCGGCGATGGCGGTGTCATGGCGGGTGTGTTCTATTACAATGCGGTCACCAAAAGCTGCTCCGCGAGACAGCCGCTGATAGACCTCATGACCTCTGGTGTCCAGGCACAGATTAACTTTGCCAATCAAAAGGAAGTAGATTTCAGTGCCGCTGTCTCCCTTTCTGTAAATGCATTCTCCTTAAAAAACAAAACAAAAGGAATCAATAAGCAACACTGTGTTTTCAGAAGAGTTGTAAGGCTTGATACGTGATTTCTTAACATTATGCTCACCAACAGGGAAACATCGGAAGGTGATTCTCACGGACAGTTCCCTCATAACGGGAATAGTAAAATGGGAGAAGAAGTGATGACTCTTCAAATGCTCCCCACAGATACTAAATCAGAGAAAATACAGTAATATTCACTTTTTAATCAAAGTCTGTTAAGAGTAGGACTGCACGATGTTGGAAAATAACTGATATTGTTTTTACTTAAGGCTGCATGGTGGCCCAGTGGCTAGCACGTTCGCCTCACAGCAAGAAGGTTGCTGATTCGAGGCTCAGCTGGGTCAGTTGACGTTTCTGTGTGGAGTTTGCATGTTCTCCCTGTGTTTGCGTGGGTTTCCTCCGGGTGCTTCGGTTTCCCCCACAAGTCCAAAGACATGTGGTGTAGGTGACTTGGGTAAGCTAAAATTGTCCGTGGTGTATGTGTGTGAATGAGTGTGTATGAATGTTTCCAAGTGATGGGTTGAAGCTGGAAGGGCATCCGCTGCGTACAATATATGCTAGATCAGTTGGTGGTTCATTCCGCTGTGGTACAAAAGGGACTAAGCCAAAAAGAAAATTAATGAATGAATGTTTCTACTTAAGTGATTTTTTAAAAAATGTCTTGTTTTTTCTGCAACATATATAACGATATGAGCAGAATTCCACAAGATGACTGTTATTTCACGATATAACACTGATCATTTTATAGGGGAGGGCATTTGCATAAAATATTCAAAACTACCCAAAAATATGTATTCATTCATTTTCCTTTGGCTTAGTGTCTATTTCAGAGGTCGCCACAGCGGAATGAACCACCAACTATTCCAGCATATGCTTTATGCAGTGGATGCCCTTCCAGTCGCAACCCAGTACTGGGAAACACCCATACACTCTCAACATTCACATACATACTCATAGACTACGGCCAATTTAGTTTACTCAATTCACCTATAGCACATGTGTTTGGACTGAGGAGGAAATCGTAGCATCCGGAGCAAACCCACGCCAACACGGCAAGAACATGCAAACTCCACACAGAAATGCCAACTGGTCCAGCCGGGACTTGAATCAGTTACCTTTTTGCTGTGAGGCAACAGTGCTAACCACTTAGCCACTGTGATTGGACGGGTCCTGGCCCGATTGGGCAGCTTTACGTGGACATAGGAAAATTAAGACCTGTTTAAAATTATTTACCTACAATACAATATTTCAGTAAATTTAAGACTTTTTAGGGACTAAAATTTTAGTTTTGCAATTTCAGACATTTTAAGACATCCCTACTCGCACATCCATTGCAAAATACTGGTGAATTCTGACATTATTAACAAGATATAAAATAAAAGGTGCTTGTAATTGTAAATGTTTTAGAACATCCAATTGAGTTGCCATTGGGAGAAATGGCTAGGAGTAACAAACGGTAGAGAACATTCATGACTAGTGAACATGTTCATGACTATACATAAAAAGAAGAAGAATATAATAATAAAATATCAATTTGCAACATCAAACAGAAGAACAAACAGTTTTTAACGTCTAAAAATCAATAGAAGTGAAAGAGACAGGAAGTCAAACAGTTTTTAACGTCTAAAAATCAATGCAAGAGAATGAGACAGGAAGTCAAACTGTTTTTTAACGTCTAAAAATCAATGCAAGAGAATGAGACAGGAAGTCAAACTGTTTTTAACATCTAAAAATCAATGCAAGAGAATGAGACAGGAAGTCAAACTGTTTTTAACATCTAAAAATCAATAGAAGTGAATGAGACAGGAAGTCAAGTCCTAGATTCTAATGGTTATGCCTGCTCGTACTTTAAGAATGCATTCAAAACCTCAAGAAAACAGCCCAAAAACCAAGGTAGGCTTGTTTACCTCATCAAAACGTCCATTTTCAAACAGCGCGGGACACCTCTGAACAATTCCTCGGTGCAAATCCCCTTGTTGCGGTTCCACTGATAGTTGTAAAAATGTGACACACGACTTTGTAATTGGCGTGGGATTCCTTCATGCTTCATGTACTCCAGAATGGTCTAGGAATAACAAGATCAGTCAATCATTACTAGAGTAAAAGTACACACTTAAAAGTAGTTCTGAAAGATGCGGGGCTTACAATTACCTGCAGTTTCGCCTCAAAGGCTACTTGTAGTGTGTTCTTGTTGGTTTGAGTAGCAATGAGAAGTCCCATTTTGTAAATCACTTGTATTTTGGACAGAATCATTATGACAGTACACGCCGTCACTTCTCCGAGGTTTAGAGACAATATATCACCGAAGCCGACTGTAGTGTATATCTGTACTATCCAATAAACAGCATATCTGTACATTTCAGTGAAGTCAGTGATCTCTGGAAAAGAATTTCAAAAGGGTTACTGAAATTACCATCATGACTGTAACAGTATGGAGACACAATTTACTGCAGACTCTTAAAACTCATCCTCAGGTCATTCTAAACCCATGAAAAACATTCATCTTTTGAAAGAAATATGAGAGATTTTTGTCCATCCAGTAAAAATCTATTCACTCAAGATTCTGCTGCTTCAAGACATTCATAAACAGATCAAAATATAAACCCTTAAGTGTTGAAGAGAGTGTTGAGGAGACACAATCACTATACCATCAACAGATTGAACTCTTTCATTTAGGCCCAGTTTACACTGTCAGGCCTAGATGCCCAATTCCGATTTGTTATATCTATATCTATATCTATAACCTATATCTGATTTCTGATTTTTGCATGTCCGTTTACATGTTCTTTTAAAAGTGATCGATATCCGATTCAGGTGTTTACGCTTGGTATTCAATTTACGACGTCGCGCATGCGTAAAGGCGGGTTCTTACATCGGTGCCACACTAGCCACAATGGAAGAAATTGTCTTGATTTTAGCTCTGCGAAAGATGCAAAGTTTGCCCAACTTTAAAATTATTTTGAGGTGGAGGAGAAAAAGGGACTTCATTGCAGCTTGCGCCTGGGGCATATATATGTGTCCTCCACCCTTTAGAGGAATTTGTGGGTACGAGAGAGGTCTCAGGTCTGGTGGGAGCAAATTGTGGCGACTGACCACTTTCCTCCTCCCTGTTTCCTCTGTTGTTGTTTACCACATCAGCGTCTCCACACACGCTCTTCCTTCTACGTCACCAAACAGCTGAGAAGTACCAAATTTTTGCAAGTTTAATGACGTACAAAATGGAATGCCTCTATACATTTGATCTGCCTGTTTACATGAAAGTCACATTGTCATATATCCAATTCATCAGATTTTTTCCACTTATGAAGGAGGCCTTAATATCCGAATGCATACGCTTTTTTTTTCATGTTTACACGGTCATAGAACAGATCCAATCTGTCACATATGACCAAAAAATCGGAATTGGGTCACATTTACTGTCAGTGTAAACGAGGGATATAAACACTGATAAGCATAAAAGGTTTACTACATTCACATTGTTGCTGTAACTCTTTGAAAAACTGTACAAAAGCACACACATCCCTCTTAACTGGGTGCTCAGCCAAAAAACGCAAAAGGTGCAAATTATATATTCAACAAATTCGGCAAAACCAAAGCTCCAAAAATGCAAAATGAATTAAAGTTATTAAACCATTTTAATTCCTCATGCTTTGACTCCAAAAAAATTTGTTTTTTCTCCCCTCACCTATTTCAGCAATCCAAGACATGACTCCATAAATCTCAACGAAAGAAACGCAAAGCATCGCTGCACAGTGGATAAAGAGGACAGAGTGGACAAAGAACTTGATCATCCTGATGCACAGAAGACTGAAATCACAAACAAAAAGACACATTTTACATTGTTCTGCAAATGAACACCTCAGTTCTTGAAATACATACGAGCAATTCCATGCAAATGCCAACCAAAGTTTTCACCAAAATAGAGAAACCGTTTCTACATTTTTTGTGTAAGCAAGTATTTTCCAGTACTTTAAAAATACTCAAAAATGTATCTGTCAGTGTTTTCAAACTATTATATTTGATTTCAAGAGTTCACACTTAGCTGATAATCAATAAAGCGTATTTGGCATGCTGTCCCGGGAGAGAGCCCTGAGCTCGTGATATCCTCGAGCCCGGGGCTCCCTCCCGTTAGAAGGGCGAGAGCGGAGTTCGAGCTCAGGTAGGTCTCGAGGACTCCCCTGCTTGTCGCCGCATGAGAAGTGTAAACTAGTGTTGTTTTCGGTGATAATTTGGTTTAGTTAATTGGCTATAGTTTATGTTTTTGGACGATGGGAGGAAACCGGGGGACCCGGGGGAAACCCACGTGAACACAGGGAGAACATGTAAACTCCACACAGAAACACCAACCAGCCCGATAGGAGGTTGGACCAGCGGTGTTCTTGCTGTGAGGCAACAGTGCTAGCCACTGGGCCACCGTGTCGCCCTATCGGAAAAAGGGGGAGGAAGTAGGGGTGGAAGGGGGGGAAGCTTCAGACGAAGATAACTGGAGTGAAAAACTCTGGTGGTTTATAATGCCTCCATAATCATCTACTGGGTCAGATTACGGAGCTAATGAAGAGCCAGCCGTGTTGATCATAAGCACGTGATCCTCTCGAAATTAGTTTATAAATAAACCACACTTAGCAAAGTCACACAAGTGGCAATGTCACATCTGTCACATCCATAACGGAAAAGTGTCACATCCATAACAAAGCTTTTCCTTCATAAATGCAAAAATGTCAAATAAAATCAAATCAATCATGTTTGTTCTATAGAGAGCTAATACTTATTCTTTAGATTGTCATTATTTATTTTGGGTTGTGCAGTTTAATTTACAGAATCTCTACACGTTAGGTTGTATACTGAAACTCATTCATTCATTTTCTTTTCAGCTTAGTCCCTTTTTTAATCTGGGGTCGCCACACTGGAATGAACCGCCAACTTATCCAGTATATGTTTTACGCAGTGGATGCCCTTCCAGCTGCAACCCATCTCTGGGAAACATCCACACATTCATTCACACTTATACACTACGGACAATTTTAGCTTACCCAAGTCACCTGTACCACATGTCTTTGGATTGTGGGGGAAAGCGGAGCACCTGGAGAAAACCCACGCGAACGCGGGGAGAACATGCAAACTTCACACAGAAATGCCAACTGATTTAGCCGAGGCTCAAACAAGCGACCTTCTTGCTGTGAGGCAACAGCACTACCTACTGCGCCACCGCGTCGCCTTTTTTTCCTCATTTAAAATATTTTTTTTTACAGATGGATATTTTTCTGCTCCTGTAACTCTGTGGTTGGTTGTTTTGGAAAATATAAACAGATGTTTCCATTTAATGTTAACATATACTTTCTATGTGAATTTACCTTTTGAGTTTTACTTCAAATGTCACATCAATAACGTTGGAATTGCTCATACACATTTTCAGTAAATGTAAGTAACATTCGATTTAAATGAAGTTAATTACAGCACTAAAAGACATACTTAGATGTGATTGATTGCTCTTCCTTCCACATAAACACTAAAAGTGAAATTATCCGTGGCAGGTGAGCAATACGGGCATAGATGACCATAACGGGCAGGAATAAGGGAGAATCCATTTCCACCAGACGAACAATTAGTAGTCCAAACGGAAATGCACAGGCCATGTCAAAGACAAATCCGAATTTTCTTGTCAGGTAGCTACGGGATGTTGATTTGTAGTCTGAAGCAAATGCTCTGTGGTCATCATAAGTAGAAATGTGGAACTTCAGGAAGATCTGAAAGAATATATCAGCATGGTATTGAATAGGCAGAATAATGCATCGGCCTAGCCCTAAAGTGCGGGAGTACCCCTGAGTTGCATGTAAATCAGTGAAATTCTTTAGCTTACCTCAAACATCTGAAAGACTTGAATGCACGTTGTAAGTAAGAGCAAATACATATTTACGTTATGCACAGAAGACTGCAGAGAAAGAGAGACAACAGAAAGCCAGCGATTAATGTATAACATGTTTAAAATAAACACCAATTCAAAGATTGAGTGAATAAAGCTCCCTCGGTTAATGTAAACCAAGAGGATGTATTTCCAATCGAAATTCACTCCATTATAACAAACTCAGTTGCCCTAAAAGTGTTTTGAGCACTTCAAGGGTTAGTTCATCCAAAAAAATTAATTCTGTAATCATATCTTCAGTGTTCAACGTAAGACAAAAACGTTTTTGCTGAGTTATCCTTTTAAAATACAGTTGAAAATGTGTGACTTATAATAACTAGAAAAACTGCTGAAATGCACAAGAGATGGATACACACCATTAATGTTATTGCCCAGAAGAGAACTGTGAAGAGTATACAGGCTGTGTACTGATAGACCACTCGAAAACTGTTGTCTGCGTCCATGGTTCTGTTGTTCGCCATTCTGATGAAGTTGAAAATCTTCAGCAAGAACCATATGAGCAATGGTGAGACTCTTGTCCATAATCTAACATGCAAAGGCTGTAAACGGAGTATAGCTCTCTCCTCGTTCTCAGCCATGTGATCCCTGTAGAGCTGTTCCCCTGTAGGAAAGTGAATGATTATCAATAAAAATGCAACCAAGAAAAAGGTGGCGGATGTACAGAGACTGTTCACCTGTTGTGTAAACAGTATAGTGTACTAGCCTCCCTGAGTTATTAGCCCCCCTGTTTATTTTTTACCCCAATTTCTGTTTAACAGAGAGATTTTTTAAACACATCTCCCCTAGAGTTAAACAGTTTCTCATTTTTGTCTTCATGTCTGCAGAAGCACTTATAGCTTAGCTTAGCAATTAGCATAGATCATTGAATTGAATTCGACAATTAGCATCTCGCTTAAAAATGAACAAAGATTTCCACTATTTTTCTTATTAAAAGCTTATTAAACATTTGACACTTCTTGGGGGGGAGGTTTTAAGACACTTTTCAGAGTGCTCAATCCCTGTGCTCTCTGTGCCAAACGCTATTTAGTCCCTAGCCTTGTTCTTATGTTTTCAATGTATTATTATTATTATTTTAAAGTACTTGCTGCATTTAGCTGCTCAAAGCTTTGAACCAAATGAACCAAAATTATTCACTGGTTTGAAGCACTCATAACTGGGCAATGCTAGTCAAAACTTGCTCTCTAGAAATGTATATAGGGGTACGCAATCAGAAAGAGCCTGGGTTGATCTTAAAAAGATGAAAACTATTTTAGTAAAGGTCATGTTGTGTGCCTGATCTTGCTTGAATTAAATGCAGTAGTTTAACATCAAAAAGGACTTCAAGCTGCTTACATCCAGCTCGACGGAAAGTTGTTGGTGCCGAGTCAGGTCTTGCAGGTGTGTTGATCTGATAATCTTCATGCAACAGATCTTTTATCTCATCTGCGGAGCTTTGCATTTGCTCGTGAATGTGGGGGTAATATTTCAAGATTTCATGAAGGCTTTTCTGTGACAGCACATACATCTCACAGTTGGTTGCAGCCCTGAAAGAGAAATTGGAAATGAATAAACCACACAAACAAGCATATTTAGCATTGTCTTAAACCTAGTGTGTCACCAGCCAATTCACAATTAGTAAGAGAGAGTTGAGAGAGTGAGAGGTTTAGTGCACACAAATGCTTGTTCTTAAAACATTGGGTCACAGTTTACAATAAGGTTCTATTAGTTAATGTTAGTTGATGCATTTCCTAACATGAACTAATAATGAACAACGCTTATACAGCATTTATGCATTATTAAAATCCAAATTCATGCTTGCTGACATTAGTTAATGCACTGTGAACTAACCATGAACAACGTTTCTATTAGCTACCATTAATACAGTACAATACATTACAGTAGTAAATGTAGTGTTTGTTCATGTGAGTAAACACATTAACTAACAGTGACTATTATGGCTCGTTTCCACTCACTGGTACGGTATGGTTCGGGTCGGTACGGGTCCCCTTTATCAGGCTTGCGTTTCCACTACCAAGTGTACCCTTTTGGTGGGCGTGGTGTATGACAGAAAGTTTCAGTCGACGTCATTCTCGCTCGAGGAAATGTCTCCAATAAAGCTGTACGGGTCGCTCACATATCATATGAGAAGCACTTCTCAAAACAGATGCTTTACACACATAAATACTTGTGTAGACATGTTTATTACTAACTTTTCTATGAACATGTGTTGATTATAACTGCAGATCAATGACAGTGCAAAATAGCCTACTGTAATGTCTGTAATTATATTAAATAAATAAACAAATGAACATATATAAACATACAGCCCCTTACAGTCTCCGATATGTTACCAAATACAGAAGAACTACACACAGCAGACATTTCATCCGTATTTAGGTTCAAAAACAACACAAAATACAGCCCACAGTCAGTGAAAACCTCTTATCTGTGTCTGTAATCTTCAGCAGCACATGTAGCCTCTGTTAGAGAGTAATTCCATCATTCCCAGTTCATATTAGTCTAAAAGTGAAGATAATAGTTATACATGGCATTTTGTTCATGTTTGCTGAAAAATAATGTGCTCCTTTTTTTCCAGCTTCTCCTTTGCTTTTTCGCGCTTCACTCTCGCGTTTGTCAGTGTCTGACAGGATCGGGTTATCATCATCAGCTCAAGAAGTTTGTTATTTCAGATATAGACGCGCCGCGAACTCAAGGAAGAAAGCGAAACTGCTCGCACTTCAGACTGCCTCGTAAAAAACTGTGAGGCACAGGGTAGATTCTGCTCTACTCCATGATTTTGTGGCTGTTCATCAAGACGACGACAAGGTTTGTTTGAGCCCAGATCGACCATGGCTCGTTATTATATCTATATATAATTCCACTGTAATCTCTCACTGTGTATTTTAAACATGGCAGGTTTTTTGTTTTCATTCTGGCTTGTTGCGGAAGCGAATGACGTATCTCTGTAAACCAATAGCGTTTAGCTGCGTGTCTAGCTCCGCCTTTTGGTACCCTTTCTCGTGTTTGGTACCCTTTCGAAAGGGTGCCGAAAAAGTGGTACGGTACGGTACGGTTCGGTACGCCTTTTGACAGTGGAAACAGCCATAAAAGCGTACCAAACCGAACCGTACCGTACCACTCAGTGGAAACGGACCATTACAAACTTATTGTAAAGGTTTCACAAAAATTGTTCTAAAATTCAGTTTATTTAATACCGATAATTTAAAAAGTATTTTTTTAACTGCTTGAGTTCTTTAACTGTTAAATTGATATTCTTTTTTTCCAATGTGTCTCAAAGTGCTTTTGCCTGTATTTCTGTGCTTTTAGGTGTTCTTGCTTATCAACAAATTCCTTGTGAAAATTGTTTCAGAGTTCCAGAGTTTGTTGTGGATTTCAAGCCAGCAACGCTTAAAGAGCCCCTATTATACATTAAAAAGGGTCATATGCATGCAAGGTCAAAAAAACACTTTCATTGTCTTATAATATGCATTTATTTTTACCTAATTATCGCAGTGACTCCCATATGATTTGTTCAGCAATTCATTCGTTCCCAAACTCCTCCTTAGCACAAAGCTATTCTGCACTGATTGGACCAGTGACAGCCTGTTGTGATTTGTCGACAGCATTTAGCGCGAGACAGAGTGAAATGCCCACCATGGCTTATCAACAATATTGAAGGAGTCAGAGTGCAGAGTATATGTGTAAGCATACCTGACAACAATCCTGTTTTTCCCGGGAGTCTCCCGTATTTCAGACCCATCTCCTGCCACCCTCCCGTTTTGTTATTTATCCCGGAAAACTCCCGTATTTTAAATACATAATTTGCAAGCTAGAGAAAACAAGGAGGCAACTATTTTAGTCGCACTTACTTATACTTGTGAAATGGAGGAAGAAACTGATCCATGTACTGATAAAGTTCTTGCCGAGCTCTAAGTAAGTTTCATACATCAGTAGTCTTTTCTGATCCTTCCTTTAACAAATGCCCGACGAATCCCTTGTTGTAAGTGTGTAGATTGCTGAAGCACTCGTCAGAAAAATGACGGGAACAGCACAAGGCTGGGGCTATAATGCTGAGGTATTTTTGCAAAAATAAACCTCAACCACTGATTCTTCACAGTTTCATCTTTGGGTAGGGAAAATAACAATAACTTTTCCCTCACACTTCCAGTAATATCCAGCTAAGCACAGCGTCTTCGCCACATGATTCAACCGGGATCTGCTACAGTGTTTGTGGGTGGGGCCGCAGGTTTCAATTTTCCCGAGTTTGCACACGCAACAATTGGATGGGGCTTAAGTTTCGTATCGATGTCACGCCGAAACGGCTAAAGACTCATTATCAAGACGATTCATTTGAAGCACTATGAGTCTTTGACTTTTTAGAAATGAATCAATAGTTTTAAACACTGTGTACTTTCAGATTTAAGCCTTTAGCTGGATATTTTACTTTACTTAGATCTGTTACACACTTCATGGAAGGGCATTTAAAAAAAACCATAATAGGGGCTCTTTAAATGTATTAACAACATCTGAGTTATATTATGAGTTATGGCTGTACTAGGTGATAAACAGTTACTTCTATTATTTACAGTATCATGCCAATATCTATCTAACTCCCCAAAATTCATTATACATACCTCATTACATACATGACGTATCATTAAAAAATGCTTACCTTATTGTTGCAGCTCTTGGTTCATGAAACAGCAAACTTCTCTCCCCAAAGTATTGTCCAGCACTTAGTTTGAACAAAACTTTGGATTCGTTGTTTGACAGAACCTCCACTTCTCCCTTCTCGACGAAATACACCTAGAAAATAAAGTGTAATTAAATTTTAAATAGCAATACAAAACATTACATTTATAAGAAACATGTTCTATTGACCTTTCAAACCTATATGTACATTCAGTATTTAAAAAATAAATAAATAAAAATATTTAATTTGTTATATTTGTTATGCATATTGTTTCCAAGTCCTGAATGTATTAAAGTCACTTTAAAGCAAGTCATTTCTCTTAGGCATTCTGCTGAAATGGGGAAACATCAAATTCTCCAAAAGTGTTTGCACAGCTTACGATTCAATTTCATATTTGGAACCGCCAATAAAGTTAAACATCCACTTATTCCATACATTTCTAAATGTCAAAATCACACAAAATCTGGCTTTTTTTTTCCAGGTCACCCAATCTAGTGAGCATTATGCACTTGAAGTGAAAAGAGATCACAACAGCAACCTGTTTAAATGTTACACATTATCATCCTCTGATTAATGCCTCCTCCAATCATGCTGGGGTGTGTTTCCCAAACAATGACGTAACTCGCGGCTGAACTATCATACTATGATGCAACGTTTGGGAAAAGAACGATGTAGTGATCAGTGTTTCCCAAAGCACGTATTTCTCTGTCGCAGATCCGTCGTTTGAACCACGTTAGTTATAACCTAAAACGCCCATAATGATGCTCTAAATAGGGTGGAGTAACAAATTCTTTAGAGAAGAACTCCATAATTTCTTTGTGCAAATTGTATTGTTTTACACAGACACGCATTTAAAATAAAATCATATATTAGTTTTGGTAAAAGCATGGACTCGTTTACCATATTAATTGAAATATATGTAAATGGCACATATAGGGCCTGTGTTTCCTTTACAAATATTATTGAGAACATTATATATTCTGTTCTAAAACAAAATCACTACAAAAGCAAACACGTATTCTAATCTCATATACAGTTGAAGTCAGAATTATTAGCCCCCCTGTTTATTTTTTCCCCCAATTTCTGTTTAACAGAGAGATTTTTTGAACACTTTTTTTAAACATAATAGTTTTAATAACTCATCTCTAATAACTGATTTATTTTATCTTTGCCATGATGACAGTAAATAATATTTGACTAGATTTTTTAAGACACTTTTATACAGCTTAAAGCGACATTTAAAGGCTTAACTAGGTTAATTAGGTTAACTTGGCAGGTTAGGGTAATTAGACAAATTCTTGTTCAACGATGGTTTGTTCTGTAGAGTATTGGAAAAAAATAGCTTAAAGAGGCTAATAATTTTGACCTTAAAATGGATTTTAAAAAATTAAAAACTGCTTTTATTTTAGCAGAAATAAAACAAATAAGACTTTCTCCAAAAGAAAAAAATATTATCATACTGTAAAAATTTCCTTGCTCTGGTAAACATAATTTGGGGAGCTAATAAAACTGACTTCAACTGTATAAATCATATAAAAATACATAACAAGGCTATTTATTAAAAAATTTAATTGAATATTATTTATTAGGAAATGGATAAAATCACACTTTAACAGTAATATTAATAATATTAATGATTATGATTATTATTTAGAAGGATATTGTTTATTTATTTTTTGAAAAGTCTACTTTTACAATTTGACACATGAAATCCACTGCAGAAATGTTCTAACCAACAGGCCCATGTCATATACAGTACAGGTACATTTCTTAATAAATAACCTATACTAAACTATAAATTAAAAGCATTAACGTATGATATGTTTTTTTTTTATTTCACAAGCTTTGAAGACGTAACATAAATTCCACTTTTAAATAATAGGTCACCTATAGCTTTCGCCATGAGGCTGAGTTCAAAATGACATCAATGTTTTCGAAGTGCACTGTGAAGGGAGCACAATTGTAAACATGAAGATCGCTAAAACTGAACTGTAAAAACACTTTAAAAGCAAATTACACCTAAGAGTGATGTTTTTAATGCTTATTTATTTTTAATCATTCCAAGTTTAAATGTCAGAATGTTCTAAATGAATAGGGCATAGGGGGGATAAGTGGGAATAGAACACAGCCAGGAACTATGCTTCTAACTACAGCTCCAAAGGTGTAGTTGCAAGTGTACAAGTTTGCGATGCAGTTTGCGAATGTTCGTTGGAACAATGGATTTGGGAAACGGCAAATCAACAAACTATATTTGTAACAACTGAACTTGCGACCTTAGTTGGCTAACGATGGTTTTGGGAAACGCACCTCAGGTTTTCTGAAATAATTCACAACTTGGTTTTGATGGCAGATCTCCCTAAGAACAGATTCGCTATTTACATAGCTGACTTTGTAAACAGAAAACTGAATCCTTCACCTGTGAGGAAATGAATCTGCTTGTGCACAAGGCTAAAGCATGACCATATATAATAATCATATATAATAATCTTTTCATACTTAAAGATATTTGTGTTGCTGTTGTGCATCCCTGTGCAATTTTGGACCCGCCCATCACTAACGCACTCTTTTAGTAACAAAAAACAACTACACCATTGGCTGTTTCTAGGCCTAACGGTTTGGGCTGCACATTCAGATTTAAGGCACAAGAATAATAATAGCAAGAAAAAAACCTTAACAAATACAATAGAGTTTCACTCAGTGCTGCATGCTTAAACCCCTAATAATAATGATAATAATCACCTCTGATCCACAGTCTCCTTTCTTGTATATGATATCACTGGCTCGGTACAGGCATTGTGAAACTCCTCCCGCTAGCAAGCGAATGAAGCATCCGTCATTTTCTAACTGCTCCAGCCACGTCTTTGGTAATGTCATCTCAAAAACTGGTAACTACAAAATACACATTGCGAGTCTAATTATGACATATAATGATTGATTATGATTACATATCAGTTATAACATATTTAGGGCTTTATTTTAACAATCTAATGGACTATATGCACAGCTAGTGTTTTTCAGCCAATGATAAACTCCCGGTGAAAGGTTAATGTGACTATTTTCAATGCAAATACAATCAGTTAAGTAGACTTAAGCATCCATTTAGTTGTTCAAGCGTAAAATGAGATGAAAGACTGTGTAAACAGAAGTGCCGTCAGTAGCAGCGGGCTAGCGCAGAAACTCCATTAAAAGTACTGGGGTCAAATAAATTTCCATATTTCTAACACATGGCAGGGAAAATTGGAATTTAAAGCAGTGCTTTTTCTGCGACATACTTTATATCGATTAAGGCAGTGAGGACCACTGATTTTTAAAGAAATCAGGTCTAAAGAAATCAGATTTAAAGAAATCAAAATGGTGGAGATTTTGTAATGGCAAGACAGTTCATTGAAAGTGCTTGGGGTGTCTGACTGAAAATTAAAAGTCTGTGTGCATATAGCCCATTGCATGGTCTAAAGTGCACAAAGCAGGTGCAATTGAGGTCCAAATTAGGCGTGGGATAATAACCGTTTTCAAGGTATACCACGGTTTGAAAAAGTCAAGGTTTTAAAACCGCCAAAATTTTCTGCTATACCGTTTCTAAAGTATATGTAAGATTTTTTATTTACTTTTTTTTGTTTTGTTTTTATCTCCAGCAGAAAAGATATCCAAAGATGCCATTTTAAATTGTAAAGAAATCTGTGTTTTTGAAACAAATGAATACAGCAGAAGTCAATGATTCATTTTCATTATTCAGCCTGACAGGTTTACTGTTCCAAAATAGTATAAATGTTTTTCAAAATTAAATATATTGTGTTCAAAGAGGAAAAATGTTTTAGTTTTTTCAGGGTGTCCAGGGGGTCTTAAAAAGTCTTAAAATGTCTTAAATTTCCAAAACTAAATTCATTCATTCATTCATTCATTTTCTTTTCGGCTTAGTCCCTTTGTTAATCTGGGGTCACTACAGCAGAATGAACCGCCACCAAAACTAAATTTAAGCCCTTAAAAAGTATTAAATTCACTGAAATATGCTGTTGTGGGTCTTAAATACTTTTAAATAGGTCTTAATTTTCACAAATTGTCCATGTAAAGCTATGGTCAATCGATAAAATCAACAAATCCATCTAAAGAAACTATTTAGCAGTATGGTTTAATTGTTTTCCTTACATCCTTACAATAACATTTGTTTAAGTTTATTAACTAGAGTTCATTTGTTTAAAACTAACTAAACTAGAGTTTGCTTGTTTTGACTCATTATTTAAAATATGTGGCTAAGAAATGACTGAGTTTTAATTTTAATGGGACATGTAAAAAAAATCCACTGGGTATTACTGAAAATTATTAGCGTTTTGCCATGTGAAAGTCTGAAATTTCATTTATATTGGTCTTTAAAAGTCTTAAATTTGATGTGATGAAACCTGCAGAAGCCCTGTTTTTACCCAGACATTTAAAAAGAATATATTTTAGAGTAGTGATCACAATACCATGAAACCTTGATATTTTTATCCAAGGTTATCATACCGTTAGAATCTTATACCGGCCCATGCCAAGTCCAAATACACTAAGCGTTTTTTTTTTTTTTTTTTTTAATGTAGACAATAATAATCTTTTAAATTTAAACGTGTATGTGTTGCTGCACATGTCTGTGTGTGTAATTAGCAATGTGTATGTGCACCGCCTATAGGCAGATATAACTAATGCTCTCTTAGCAGGGTTCATACACATTTTTACAACTAAAACTCCATGACTTTTCCAAGACTTTTCCAGAATTTTCAAGTACATTTTCATGACGTAATGTTTTATGTAATGTCTACATATACATGGTAAATAATAAGAAAAACAATGATGTTTAAATTTATTACAGCATATGATAAAACACGCAACAATCTATTCTGTTTAAATTTGTTTTTATATCGATGTAAAATTGATTTTGATAATGCTTACACAGCACTAATATTGTAAAAGCATGTTTTTGGCCAATGACAGAAAATAACTAAAGACAACTAAGCTATATTCAAGTTAGTGCTGCACAATATATCGTTTCAGCATCGATATCGCAATGTGTGCATCCGCAATAGTCACATCACAGGATATGCAATGTTGGGATTATAGTTTAATATAGAATTTAATCATAATGGAGTAAAAGTTTATCATCTGCATGCATTTTTAAAGAGATAGTTCACCCAAAAAATACTTACCATTTTCATTACACCCTTCACTTGTTTCAAACATTTATGAGTTTTCTTTTTTAAAATGAACACAAAAAGAATAACATTTTTGAATATAACTCCTATAGCATTGAAACAAGTGAAGTAATTAGTGAATACATTTTAATCTTTGAGTAAACTGTCCCTTTAAGGCCTGTGATTGTGATAACATTTAAATTTTTCAAAATTTAAAACATCCGGCCACAAGAAATTTTTTAGTAACTTTAATAAAGATTAAATAATATACAACTATGCAGTGTTGATTATTTAATATCTGTACCAGCATAGTGAATACTTGAAAACTATAATTCACTTTTTTCTTTTACTATATTTTATTTATCTATGCTTGTAATTTACTTGTTTTATATCATTTGAGATTCACTCCTCTACAAAATCCCCCCAATCAATCCAAATAATGTCAGATATTTTCAACATCCCGCAGCCCTAATTCAAGTATACAGATATTTGTTAAACTAATTTCCTTGACTATTCCAAAACTTTTCCAGACCTGGAACATGCCATGTCAAAATTCCAGGTTTTCCATGACCGTATGAACCCTGTCTTAGACAAGATTTTATCAAAGGCAGTATTTCAATTTCCTCAATATAGCAACATGTCAATAATGCGCCTTAACACACCTCCATTTCAGACCATCACAAAATTGAGCGTGAATGCATTTGCTATTTAAATAACATGGCACAGGACATGAAAATAATACCTGAAACTACAAAAAAACAATCGTGTCATGCTGCATTGAAAAGTTTAAGAAAGATCTAAGAAGCTTATCATTCATTACACTGAGTTTCCCTGCTTTGGTGATTTCCACAGTAGACAGGAGGTTTATCTCAGATTCTTGTGTTGTAGTCCTCTGGATGTTAAGACCAAACACCTACAAAACATATTATATATTATACATAATTAAGGTGCCATTCAACAGTCTTTTTAAAATGGGTAATATAAAGACTATATCTGACCTTGGCTATAAAATCAGCATAAAGAACTGTTGATAAATCACTGACGAGTGAAGAGGGCAAATATTCAGAAAGTTTATCCTGATCGAATCCTCTTGTGCACATCCATCGGAATTTGTAGAATCCGATTACCTGGTTATATAAAGCCCCAGTTAATCTGTGGCTCTTTAAAAAAAAAGGAGAAAAAAAGTTAGTATCATATGAATACCAATATCATAATCACTAAAAATAATATCAGAATCACAATATCAGAATCAAATCATATCTCACTCTGAGGCTATATTGAGTTGTTTAATAAACAGATCATCTGTGAGCCTGATCACAGTAAAAACCAAAATGCTAAAAAAAATCAATGGTGGCCTACCCACAGATTAATGGGAGTATGTTATGAAATATCACACCTGTAAAAGTGCATATACCATTCATTAATTTTCCTTCGGCTTCCTCTCTATTTCAGAGGTTGCCAAAGCGGAATGAACTGCCAACTATTCAAGCATATGTTTTACGCAGCAGATGCCCTTCTAGTCGCAACCCAGTATTGGGAAACATCCATACACACTCATTCACACACACACTCATACACTACGGCCATTTTAGTTTATTCAATTCATTTATAGCGCATTTTTTTGGACTTTGGGGGAAACCGGACCACCTGAGGAAACCCACGCCAACATGGGGAGAACATGCAAACTCCACATAGAAATGCCTCCTGGTACAGCTAGGACTCAAACCAGCAACCTTCTTACTGTGAGGCGACAATGCTAGCCAATGAGCCACCATGCCACAAAAGTGCATACATTTGAAAGTAAAAGCAAACCAGTAAAAAGAGTGTCAAAATAAATGATGTGAATAATATATATATATATATATATATATATATATATATATATATATATATATATATATATATATATATATATATATATATATATATATATAATGTGAATATATATATATAATGTGAATATATATATATAATGTGAATATATATATATATATATATATATATATATATATATATATATATATATATATATATATATATATATATATATATATATATATATATATATATATATATATGGGGGGTATATAAATAATGCATGAATTATGTATTATTACGAACTTATAATTTTTATGAAATACCTTCAGGAATAGTTTCATGCTCTCGGCCTTCTCTGTGTAAGCAGCTCTCAAGGCATCTGTGTTAGCCAGCATACCAGTAACACTGCCTGATAACCAGCCTACAAACATCACCCCTATAAGCATGATGAAAACCAGGCCTGCTCTCTGAAAGATCGCACAAGCAAGTGCAAAACACAAAATCAGTAAATGAGTTCAATGAAAATGGTATAAAATGATTAAAAAAGAACTCATTTAACATTAAAAGCTATATATTCATGCACTACAAGAAGGGCTGGGCGATTTGCCCTAAAATCAAAATCTTGATTAGCTGAACATTTTAACTCGATTATGATTAATGAACGATTATTTTATGTATTGCATTTGTTTTTTTGCTTTTATAGTTTACTGACAAGTTTTGTACAGAAAATGTGCTAACATATTAAAAGTGAGAGACTTCTAAATGAAGGGTGCATTACTTGATTTTAAAATAATTGAAGGAAACACACTATCTATGATTATTCATTGAACATCAACTGAAATTAAACAACTGAAATTAAAACATTGTCTCAAACCAACAGCCACTTTTTTTCTGATGAAAATTGAAAATAAATAACTTTTTATATTATTTATTTATTTAAAAATAAATAATTTTTAATGTTTTTCATATTAAAAGTAGAAAATAAGCAGCATCTCTTCTAAATAAAATAACTCCTGCATATGCTGTAAATAATAGTCTAAACAGTGCATTTCTTGCATCTTCTGAAAACAAATATTTTAATGTAATGGAAAATATGCCATCTTTCAGTCATCACTAATGTAGTGCAAAGTAAGGCTCAAGAATGGGTCCATCGTCGTACTTGACCAGAGTTCAGATGTGGCTGAAAAGCGGCGCAAAAGTATAAATCAGCCTCAGCATTTAAAGGCTGATCTATACATCTGCGTCGAGTGATCGCAGTGACCCACGTGCATTTATTTTTCTTTTTTCGTTTGTGTTGTTCTGCAATAACACTTCAAGAACGCTAGCTGACTGTAGGTTTTTATGTTCCTATGTGTTGAGTTTCTTTGCTGGGGTTTTATTTTTCTGAATGCTAACTTTGTGTACAAGAAGCTAAAACAAGCTCATTCAGTGGCAGGAAGCGCTGGACGTGCAACAACTTTAATTGTAAGGTAAACACAAAACAAAACTTTCCATCTGGAGCTCCTTCACAAGACTTGACACTTGTAAATACTCGCTCCAACGGGCTTGACCATGCTCATCACAGCTACCAAACCGACCAATCACAAAGCTTGTGATTAGTACATATTTTCTTGTACAGAGTTGCACGGCCGGCGTCGGTGTATAAATCAGCCTGGATCACATGACTTCACACGTGATAGCAAGGTAATAGAAAAAAATCGACATAGAAAAATGTAATTATAGTGTATATGTGATTATAGGTTCTGAATGTTGATTTTGATTTACTTTTCAATGAATCGTCCAGCATTAACTAAAATGTAGAATATTAGAAAACCTGCCAAGAACATGTCATGAGCTACAGTTCCATCTTCTTATTTTTATGTGCATTTTGATCAAAATAATTAGGAAAATGTAAAAATAAAAACATATGTGCAAAACTGAGAAGGATAAACTTATGCAGTAAGAAAAAAATAATAATTTACAGAATGAATTCCAGTAAATTCCAGTATAAAAGCTCATATAATGCTAAAAATGGGTGCAATGGACAACATAAATGGACAAACCAGCAGAGTTACCACAATGTTAAACATCTGAAAGTTTGTTTTGGTCATTCTAAAATGCTTCAACCATAGTGTGACTGTCATCACAGTTTTCCAGTGTCATTATATTATCGTTACCTCCAGAACTGCTTTGAGCGTTCACGCTCCCAAAAAGCTCACATGTCCAAAACCACTGTGTGTTCTTTGCAATTCGGTGAGTTTTTAAAAAAAAAGGTCCACAAAGGCTTCTACTACCACAGCAAATTCAGTTTTTCTTTTGATACCAGGTTGCACCAGGTTTTTAGAAAGTGGCAATTTTGTTCTTTTTTACTAATCACTACTTTATATGCAAATCTTTTATGTGATATTCCAGTTTCCTACTTCATCCCAAATTAAAAAAAGAATCTATCATGTGGCTTTTCAATTAATAAACGATCACATTTTTATAATGAACTACAACTTATTTCAACTACCATAAAGTAAACAAGAAAGAAAAAAATGGGTTTGAGAGAGGGATGAATTATTTTATTTAAGAAACCTAAAAATTTGTTCCTTATTCTTTTTTTTTTTTAAATAATCAAATGTAAACAATAATTTTTCTAAATTATGGTTCTCAGGGTTTTAGACACATTTTTAGTGAAATTAATCTCAAATGATAAACATTTAATACTTACTGATGCACTTATAGATGGATGAATGTCTCCAAATCCAACAGTACACAATGTTGAAGTTGCAAAGTAAAGGCTCATTAAATACACCTGCTGGAAAGTAGCAGTGTCTGAAAGGACATATAAAAAAACATATTATTCATTTACATACTGTATGTATGTATATATATATATATATATATATATATATATATATATATCTATCTATCTATCTATCTATCTATCTATCTATCTATCTATCTATCTATCTATCTATCTATCTATCTATCTATCTATCTATATATATATATATATATATATATATATATATATATATATATATATATATATATATATATATATATATATATATATATATATATTTGAAGTCAGAATTATTAGCCCCCCTGTTTATTTTCCCCCCAATTTCTGTTTAACGGAGAGATTTCTTCAACACATTTCTAAACATAAAATGGTTCTTAAAAAATTAAAAACTGCTTTTATTCTAGCCTTATTAAGACAAATAAGACTTTCTCCAGAAGAAAAAATATTATCAGACATACTGTGAAAATTCCCTTGCTCTGTTAAACATCATTTGGGAAATATTTGTAAAAGACAAAAAATTCAGAGGAGGGCAAATAATTTTGACTTCAACTGTATATTTAATAGTCAAAGCTCTGAAGGACAATACATACCAAAGTCAATATTAAACATTGTATCCAAGTGTGTCACCCATGACAGTGGTGTACAGTTGTGCTTAATCTCTGGAAGAAAATAATTAGTTGTGTTCTCATAAAGGCCTATTGCAGGGCATGAACTTGCAAAGAGAATGCAAGTGCAAAAGTTCAGAACAAGAGTAGAATATAAGAACAACTTAAAAGAAGTGATGGTGTTCGTGGCTGCAGCAATGTCAGCCTCCAGGTATGAAATCAGTAAAGGAAGGCGATATAACTGCAAAATATGTGGGATCCTCAGGTATGCATAAAAATGCAGAAATTCATTGCTGACAAGAAATCCATTCTCACTGAACGGTGGAATCACAATCCAACACACAAGTTCCCAGGGAAAGCAGGTTATGAAATCCAGAAGGAACCCGGTTTTGAAGTAATGACATGCTGTTTCCAGGGTGTCAACTTTGAGATCGTTGTCTTTATAGAAAGCAACGTGCATGCGGATGTACATGTCCACCCAACAAAACAATCCAAGTATGTAACAAACGATCCACAGCTCCATTTGGAAGTGTAAAAATGCAAAAAGCAAGGAAGAAGCGATGCTGACAGCAACGGCTATAATGCTTCGGAAAACTTCCCATTTGACATACCATGGACACCACGGCAAAATCGCACTCCTGTAATAAAATTAAAAAATAATCACATTTTAGGAATGAATGTTCAGGATCCTTATAAAATGATGGTGCTTAATAGGCTTGGGCGGTAATACGGTAATATGGTATCCCGCGGGATCTAAAAATAGCAACGGTGTCAGTTTCAATACCAATATACCGTCATAAAAAACAATGCACTTATATAGAAGACAAGTATTAAATATGATTTATTTAATGCCTAAAAATGTGTATGCGTGATTGGCATCACGGGACAGTGTGGAGGAGAGAGCGAGAAGTGAGGTAAGATGGCGAGTTGCGCACCAAGTGACCTGGTCTCGAAAAAGAACACAACATATTTCGGGTTTCGACCGAACGAGAAGGGAGATGTGGTAAATATGAACTAGAGGTCTGCATTCCTGCTGCTGTACAGCGGGACCCGACCAGATTTCTTGCGGTGTAATTTGAACAGGAGCGGGCACTCTAACAATATCGCTCCCAAGCGAGCCGTGTGGATGCCGTTTATGTGTGTGTGTGTATGTGTGTGAATGAGAGAGAGCATGATGCTGTGCGTCCGTTGCTGGCATGGTGCTGTCTATGTATGTGTGTGTGTGTGTCCCGCACAGATCACTAATACGAACAAGACAAACAGGTGACCGCGAACCTAGGGTCGCATATACGGTATTCAGTTTCTGAATGGTTTAGTCACAAGCCAACAGTTTGGTGAAGCTGTCTGAGCTTTACATCATACATTTTTTTATTATCCACAGTAATACCGGATACCGAGGTAAAATAGAAAGGAGGTTTGACGGTATCAAAATTTGGATACGGCCCAAGCCTAGTGCTTAATTTGCAAACGTTCAAATTATATGGTTAACAAAACTGTTGCACATTAAAAATTCAAAGCAAAATAAAACAGATTACATTTTATTCGATTCCTCCCAGATGTGGTCATAATTTGCACAGGGACAGTTTTAACACTGTTAATATATTGTTAAAATATTTACCTCATTAAGAAAACAGACTGAAATATCCTCAAGAAGAAATATACAGCACGCCCCATAACTGTGCTGTAGAGGGAAAAAAGAATACATTTTGATTTACATTCATTTATTTATGTCTACAGATTTTAATATGGGTAGGTCCAGTGCCCGGTTGCATAATTTTCCCTTAAGTATAACACTAAAGAGTTTATTTCATTATACCTAATAGAATAATTTAAGAGTGTTTTGCATATAATCCCTTAAACCGTTTTCTTACAGTTAGATAAGGTAAACCGTTAAATGTTTACGACATCGAAGTTTGTCGTTAAAATATATTGTTTCTATGGACACACTACTCTTATGAAAACATAAACTCAAAACCGTATGAACATGAACAGCAAGAAACACTCACAAGTCATCATAAACAGTGATTTTAATATGCGTGAGACATTAGGCAAGATTGATTGTTGCGCTTGTGTCACAGCAGCTAAAAATTGGCCACAATAATCACAAGTCGCTTGCACTGTGATTATACACAAATATTAGTAAACATTTTACAGCATGGACTCCTGTGAAATCATGTGAACTGCTTTGAAATGTGCATTTTTTATTCAATGTTTGACGTAATATCACCTAAAAAATGAAAAGAGGGGGCAGGACTCACAGTAGGTCCTCCCCTTTTAAAAAACAGCCAATAGTGTTTTGTTTTTATCACAGCTCTGCCAGTGAGAGTGGTTAAGCTCAAGCGCGTCAAATGTGTAGCAAATGAGAAGTGTCATGTTGGGGATGGGGCATGTCAGATACTAGAGAGCATTTGAAACTGAAGTATGTTGTGCACCTCTCTTACACATTGCTTAATACACACAGGATGTACAACAATACGCAAATATCTTTACAAATGAAAAAGAATTAAAGGAATAAAATATTGCAAAAATTATTATTTTCTACATAAATATAAAACCACTACCTCCATGCCTCCTTCATCTCGGGGGTGTTTTCAGTTTTTTCATGACAATTAGCTTTTGTATAATGTTATTATAATTAGTAGTAGTATTTATTATATGTATATTTATATTTGTTTTATTAAAAACAAGCTTAGATTTGCCCACCTGTCAGGTTTTGGACCATATGGGGCATTGCATGTGTATTTGGATATAATTTTTTTGGGGCTCAAACTATTTTTTGACCACACTTCGTTATTACTGTTCATTTATTCGTTTGCTGGAAATTAGAACTGAATTTAGAAATAGTTTTGATACAAATCTTTGCACTTAAATTAATTATGTAGGCTACTGGATGTCTGTGTGTACAATACGTTTCCTTATCTACGAAAGAGAGTGAAAGTGAAAGTAAAGAATGAGGAGGCTCATTCTCTCATTTTCGCACTGCAGATGGTCGGTTTCTCGATAGTGAAACCTTCAGTTTTTCCACTTACAAAGTCCACCATGTAAATAACAATTGTGCCATGGCTCAACGCAACTGACTCTTAAAGGGAAAGGGAGATAAGACTCTGATTGGTTTATTCTCAAAACACACCCATAACTCATTAGGAGAATAAGCTCAACCCTGTTAGACCATGCGCCACAGCGCAAAGTGGATTTTGCCATCCTTAAAATAGCAAAAGTGGATTCTGACACGCCCTTAATGCTATTGCACCATGCACTTTGGATTTGCGCCTAGATAGTCAAAATAGCTCTAGGTGATTTACAGGTCAAAAGAGTACAGAGTAAGGTGTAACTAAATGTAATACTAGAAATTTGTAGTAAATAGAAATGTTAAATTACCAAAATTAAAATCAAGGGTTACAAACTCATCAAACTTTTGCTTCAACTTTTTTAGTTCCTTTACTTAAATACCTTAATTCATTAATTCCTTTAAATCAGGGTTGTCAAACTCAAATAAGGTTTGAGGGATGAATTGAAATCCTCTTGTTCAGATCAAATTTGCTAATCCTCAGTTTACATTAATAACCATACTAAACATGCTTACCTTGGCCTTCGTTGACTGACGTCTTGCATACGGGTCATTTCTTCTTCTGATCCAGCATACATTAGAATGTTACCGAACTTCTCCACACCTAGAAATATATCCATATTTAATTTCTCAGTAGCTGGTTCCTTGCAGTCTTTTTTACACCAAAACCATCACAAATATGCATCATGCTAAATGAAAAAGACATTAATTCAAACTCAATAGTTTGGAGATAGAGAACTTCAATAGGTTTGTGAATGAAACACAGATTGCAGAAAATAATCAAGATGGTCTAAAATTAAAACAAAACTATTCTGCAAAAGAGGATTGTTCATTTTATTGAACATTAACATCTGCCAAATTGAATTGAAATAGGTTTAAGATAAATTGATTTACATTTTTTCTCTGCAAAATAGTTTATTACTATTATCTTAAAAATACAACTTTTGTTTCATCTTTTTTATTAATCAGAGATCAATCTAAAAATATTTTAAAATCTTTCACGTGTGGTATGCTAGACAATTCCATGGTACAGTTCACAATTGACGCAGTGTCAATTACTGGAACGAAATACTCACAGCATTTTGAATTGCTGGAATTTCTACTGCCTTGAAATCTCATTGACGCGCTGTGTGTTGGTGAGTCTTGGACGTCGCTTTGCCTTTCCTGTAGCTTCTTTGCATCATCCACCAATGTCGTGTAGCGTTGTGGATTCGCACAGGAATGCTTAATTTGGCTAGGATTGACAATGCAAACATATTTTTAGCTATATAGAAATATCTATCTAACTTGTCATTTGTTTCTTCTTCGTTTATGAAGAATACCTTTTAAGCCGGGGATGTTTCTCAAGAAGTACTTTGACCTTGTCAAAATCAATAACTACAATTTTACAGCATGTCATAGCACGTACAGTCAGTGTGGCTGGTTTGCCAAACAAAAAACCGGCCTGCAAGAAAAAATAACCATTTAAATTATGTATAAGCTGGGCTATTCAAACCAGAAACCTGACAGTGACAGACTTATATACATGTTGAGACACTGGCTGAAATGCCATTTAACAATTAAAAACTTCCTATAGTATTAGCCCCTGATGCAATGCAAGTGATTGATAGAGAATAACAGAAACATTACCTCTCCAAAAAACATTCCCTTATAATAATGTCCAACAACTTCTGAAAGGTCGTCTTTCAAAATCTAAACAATAGAAGCACAATTGATTAATCAACAGCGATAACGATAAAAAAAAAAACTATTATCAAATCGCTAGGTTATCTTGAGTTCTTCCCAGGTGCTTATAAAGTGTTGCAGAACAGAAATATTTGTTTCAATAATATCAATAAAGCATGTACATCACCTTATTTTTTTTTAATTCCAAGTTGTACATTTATAAAAAGCCACATTACCCATCATATGCTAGGTCATCTTGAAAACAAGTGTAATGGGAGACTTTACATTTAAAACAGTTGAAGTCAGGATTTTTACCCTTAGTTGGCATTTCTGTGTGGAGTTTGCATGTTCTCCCCGTGTTTGCGTGGGTTTCGTCTGGGTGCTCCGGTTTCGCCAAGTCGAAAGACATGCAGTATAGGTGAATTGGGTAAGCTTAATTGTCCGTAGTGTATGTGTGTGAATGAGAGTGTATGGATGTTTCCCAGTGATGGGCTGCAGCTGGAAGGGCATCCGCTATGTAAAACATATGCTGGATAAGTTGCTGGTTTATTTCAATGTGGCGACCCCAGATTAATAAAGGAACTAAACTGAAAAGAAAATTAATAAATGAATGAGGACCCTTTTGAAAGTTTGCTTTCATTTTCAAATCGCTGAAGCACACTTTTACAGTTGTGAAAAGAAACATCCCATTATGTCTCAAGCAGTCTCAAGATCGAACACTTAAAAATGCCTTTTGGGTAAAAAGATGATCGGCCTGATACAGTGTCATAAATGAAATAGGTATATAGTGGTAAGTAAGTGGATTTGCCGCAAATCAACCACTCATGTGCCCTGCAGGTAGGCTAACTGATAATCTTTTAAAAATTAGCAATTTAGGCTATACTGCTATTTGCTCAAGCAAAATTAAACACCAGAAAATATACTGTAGGCCTATTTTAACAGCTAAAATACAGTTAGCATGTCGATTTTATTGACTTGTAAGCTTATGGCCCTAAAAATGAAAATGTAACCTGAAAACAAGTTATTAAAATAGGCTAAATAAATAAATAAAATGACAAAATAGCCCCACTTATGATAGCCTAACATTAATTTTTATTTTTACCTTTAAAACTAAAATAAAAGTTATGCCTATTGAGTTGCGTGTTATCCATGGCAAAATGTAACAAATTTTCAATGTAATAACTGTGAATTTCTTTTTGTTTTTTAAGTAGGTAGACAGACTCTTTGTTTTGCTATAATGTCTTAAAATGTAACTACTATTTTATAAAAATGACATTAGATGATAACAAATTGATGAAGCCTGATGACTCAGTTATGCTGACTCAACTATATTTATTTACCGGTTATATGATTAAAACGCCTCCTCAGTTATGACTTCCTGGCGTCGGGCCTGAAATTCTTTATTGTTTGTAGTGAGAAGAAACAAAAGCGCAAACTGTAGGTGAAAAAAAAAACCTGGCTGGGGAGATGGCGATAATATGGATTATGTGTTCTTCAACGAAAAAAGATCGCAGACACACTACTGTGACGGCATTTATCATAAGAACACAGTTCGTGTTTATAATAATTAATTAATAATTATAAATATATTATAATAATATATTAATAACTCCTCTCTCTTTAGACTCGTAAATATTTAACGGTTTACCCTTATCTAACTGTAAGAAAACTGTTTAAGGGATTATATGCAAAACACCCTTAAAATAATCTATTAGGTATGGGGAAATAAACTCTTTAGTGTTATACTTAAGGGAAAATTACGCAACTGGGCACTGGACCTACCCATATTAAAATCCGTAGACATAAATAAATGAAGGTGATTCATTCAGAATCAACTGTAAATCAAAATGTATTCTTTTTTTCCTCTACAGCTTTAGGTTTTAGAGCTTGTTCTTGTCAGCGCAATATAGGTTTATTGCATATTCGAATCAGATTATGAAGAATGATTAAGAGCTTTTCCTTTATTGCATCCTTTCCACAAGGTATTTTATTTATTCATTTATTCTTTAAAGTGGTGAGGACAATATTAACTGCCGAAAATGTTCCTCCCTTACCACTAACAGATTCGACGTGTTTGCCCATTTAGCACAACAGGGTAGGCGACACCTAATGTAAATATCTATGGACGTCACTTACTACTGCTGGTGGCATGGACAACCATGGTGGCAACTGACCACTGCGATGACGCGGTTGTCACGGTGACCGTCACAGCCCTACTTAAGGGGGCTAATAATATTGACCTTAAAATGGTTAAAAAATTATTAAAAACTGCTTTTATTCTAGCCTAAATAAAACAAATAAGACTGTGGCAATTTCTCCACAAGAAAAAATATTGGCGGAAATACTGTGAAAAATTCCTTGCTCTGTTAAACATTGCTTGTGAAATATTTGAAAAAGAAAAAAAGGAATTCACAGGAGGGCGAATCCTTCTGACTTCAACTGTACGTGCCTACAACTGAGATATAAGATTATAGATTACTCTTAGATATAAGATTATAATGAAACAAACATTATGCTGACCTGACATGTTCCCTGCAGAATGCAAAAGAGCTCTGTGCTGAGAGTGTTACTGTACTGGATGATTTCACCTTCAGGAAATGAGTAAATAACTGAAGTTGAAGCAAGGTCCTGTACAAATGACTGTTCAGCTTCTGAGAAGAACGGAATCTGTAAAAAGTAATTAATGAGCCAGCTCTCATCATTCTGCAAACTTTTACAATTTATTTGGATTTAAGATAAAAAGTTAATGGATTTAAGAAACAAAAGATTTTTAAAAACACTGACCTGTGACAGAAGCTCCCCTCTCTCCGCCATGAGGACACTGTGTTTAAGTTCAATTGGCAAGTCATGCATTAGAAAGGGTCCTCCTGGGTAAGCCGCACCTCTGAATAAAATAATAATAATAATAATAAATTATTTACTGCAATCTACAGTACCTGCCTAACAATTGATTTATCAATTTAATACATTATAACACCCCACTGACACCCTGACTGAAACTAATTAAACATAGTTTGATAAAAAAATTCAAAACAATGGATAGACTGATAAGTATATTATATAGTATAGTAGATACTATACTAGTGTTGGATTACTAAAATGTATTTTTTTTCTTGGTTTTACTGATGCTAGTGACTGTACACATTCTTTAGTCAGTCTCTTCCCAATATGCTAATACGTATTATTTATTGCAATGATTTTTCTAGTTATTAGACATCAAAACTCTGAAACAAAAGCAAATATGGATGGACAAATGGACAAAACAAGATCAAAACATACTGATATTTGGTCCACAGGAGATTCATGTAGTTTTTGACTCTTATCTGTAGGGAAGCTGCGACGCCATGTCGCTCCATAAATTGACGCATTTCAGAAAAAACATTCTGGAAGTTCAACCTGATCAAAAAAAGGTGCATGAAATACTGCTGAATGGCTGAAAATGAATTTGCACATCTCTTTTATTACATTTTTCAGTTAAACAAAAGGAAGAAGATTATTGCTCTGGAAAAATTAAATTTTTTAGAATTTACTCAGAATTTCTGAATAGCAACTCAAGCTATCTGCACATACTTCAATTCTGATAATATCTGTAATGACTGTGTATTTTACTATGCTGAATGAGCTTTTTCAGAATATGTATTGTATAGGGCAGTGTTTCCCAGCCCTGTTCCTGAAGGCACACCAACAGTACACCTTTTCAACATCTCCCTAATCAAACACACCTGAATCAACTCATCAGAACATTAGAAGAGACTCCAAAACCTGAAGTTAATGGGTCAGATAAGGGAGACATAAAATATGTACTGCTGGTGTGCCTCTAGGAACAGGGTTGGGAATTGAGTGAATTCAGGTCAATTGGGGCACTTTTTCCCATTGAGATTGCCAAGGAAAAGTGTCCCAATTGACCTGAAGTCACCCTATATATTGAAAATTAGTAACGTTTTTTAAATACACTTACCTTTTGGCATTTCTGTCAGACACTGTGGCACACATCAGGCCAATAACATAGGTCAAAACCAGCATGCCAATAAGACCAACAATCGCTGCCAAACACTGTTCTATCAAAGAGCCAGGTACAATGTCTCCATATCCTGAAAAATAAATACTGCATCAGGTTTTAGTGCTTTAGTCCACATTGCTTTCTTCTTGGGGGAAAACTTTTAGAAGATAAGTGTACCTAAAATATTTAGTCAGAGAATTGGTGATGAAATATTTCTTTCTAACTTTTGAGTTTAAAGCAATTCGATGCAGTGTCACTTTTATAAACATACAAATGCATATAAAGTCCTTACCAACACTTGTGAAGGTCGTAGTTGTCCAATACAATGTAATTATATAATGTTCGAATGTGGACTGAGTAGGTTTAAGTCCAGCATTCCATGCCCACGATTCCTCTAGACAACTTAAAAGTAAATAAGAGGTTTGAATATCATTGAACTGTTACTAATTTATGGAATAATTGAACTATTGAATTGTACTATTACCTTTTGTTGTCGCAGGCTGACAGGTAAAGCACGCCAGCACAAAAATGCAAACAGAAAAAAAAGACAAAGAGGCATTTTGCTATCCGTTGCTCGTACAGGTTGCTGTACAGGTCACATTCGTTTTGTCTGAAATACAGATAGATCTGAAAACACAAGTTAAAAAAATTCACAATTCAATAAATCACCTGATCTCTAAATCTAACCCATTCATTCAATATATTATCACGACTACAAGTCATCTTTAAGGCACCGCAAGAATCATTTCCATTATTAGCGCTACAGCAATTTAAAATAAATAAATGACTATTTAAAAACATTCAGTATACCCTGCGAATCAAAAGAAGTCTGTTCAGCCTGACTAGGCATGAAACTGTCCAGGGTTCTGTACCGCCGTAGGCAAAAGAAATCAATTCCAAGGGTAACAATGCAAGAACATCGTAGTAAAAGTTCCACGACTTTCGATAGACTTGAAATATCACTGCTAAATCTGTTACATGTCCTGCAAACAAAACAAAAAACATAGTGAGCTTTATGCATCACTCATTAATATTACTATTGACCACATGCATGGAACATTCTTAAGCCAGTAGGAAAAAGTCTGATGAAAGTTTGGTGTGACTGTATCTTCAGTTTCCTGAGGCTTGTTTAACAGCATTTATGGTCTATATGCACAATTGTGTTTGGTGCAGTGCTTTTTGTTTGGCATGTGGACTAGATAAAAGACTAGTTTTAATATTTATTCATTCATTTTCTCTTCAGCTTAGTCCCTTTATTAATCTGGGTCGCCACAGCGGAATGAACCACCAACTTATCCAGCATATGTTTTACGCAGAGGATGCCCTTACAGCTGCAACCCATCACTGGGAAACATCCATACACTCTCATTCACAGCCCCTCTAAGCAAAATGCAAGCAGGTGTCCGTAGCTCCGGTCACGCTCCGCCTCTTTGCCCTTGTTTCGCTCGGTCGGTATGATGATGTGCAAACAAAATGGCGACAGTTGGCCACGCCTTCTTGTAGCTACTTTTGCATTCTTCAGAAACCTATGGGTGACACCACAGATACTACGTACATATCTTTTACAGTCTATGGTTTATACGCATCAAGCTGCTGACCGGAAGTTCAAAGCATCCTCTTTACGCATAATGGGCAATTACAGTAATAATAGGAATTACAGAAAAAGTTTTGTTTTTTTTGGCTTAAAAATGCTTTGATTGCAAAAATAAGAATGAACATAAAACATTACCGTCTTTTGTAAACACATCAGTGCGAAGGTTGACAAATATGTCAACTGCAGCGACAATGTAAATCAGGACTTTGAATACAAAGTAAAAGGCACCCCAGTCTTCAGTGAACAGTCCTTCACAAGCAAGAACAAAAACAGACAGCAAATATCAATCAAAACATTTCAAAACTTTAAGAAACTCTATTTTTTTGAGATGTTAAAGGGATAGTTCAACCAATAATAAAAATTCTATAATCATTTACTCTCCTTCGTGTGGTTTCATGGTTGTAATGAGTTTTAATAAACATATACAGTAGAAGTCAGAATTATTAGCCCCCCTATGAATATTTTTTATTTTTTAAATATTTCCCAAATTATGTTTAACAGAGCAAGGAAATTTTCACAGTATGTCTGATAATATTTTTTCTTATGGAGAAAGTCTTATTTGTTTTATTTCAGCTAGAATAAAAGCAGTTTTTAATTTTTTAAAAGCCATTTTAAGGTCAAAATTATTAGCCCCTTTAAGCTATATATTTTTTCAATAGTCTACAGAACCAGCCATCATTATACAATAACTTGCCTAATTACCATAACCTGCCTAGTTAACCTAATTAACCTAGTTAAGCCTTTAAATGTCACTTTAAGCTGTGTAGAAGTGTCTTGAAAAATACCTAGTAAAATATTATTTACTGTCATCATGGCAAAGATAAAATAAATCAGTTATTAGAAATGAGTTATTAAAACTATTATGTTTAGAAATGTGTTTAAAAAATCTTCTCTCTGTTAAACAGAAAGTGGGGAAAAAAACAGGGGGGCTAATAAATCTGACTTCAACTGTATATACTGTATTTTGAGGAATTCTGATTTCCTTTTTAGGGTAAAATAGCTATGGAATTCAATGGGTAGCATTTTTCAAAATAGTTTACTTTGTGTTCACATTAAAAGAAGAAAGAAACTCAAATATGTTTTACACAAGTGACAGAATACATTTTTGGGTCAACTATTAATTTAAGATATACAGCATATATCGGTTATAGGCTGCTGAAAACAGTAATATGACAAAAAAAAAACATTAATACATATGAATAAATAAATACAATAATAAAACAGTAATTCGTTTATTAGAAAGTGACGCATTTGATCTTAACATCGAGGATTTTGTAAGTGGAAAAACTGAAGGCTTTTAGTTAAACAGACCATCTGCAGCATGAGGATAAAGAATGTTATCTTAAACATTTTTAACATCTTTAACACTATATTTAAAGCTAATATGGCTAGGAACTATACTCTCATTCTGGTGTAATAAGGAAGGAACTTTGCTGCCAGACCATGGTTGCAGCAGGCGCAGTGATTACGCTGGAATGAATACAGCTACTAGCCATATCAGCTTAGAAAATAGCAACTTTTCATTTTCCGTCTGTTTTAGTGCACATTGAAGAGTAACGCTTTCAATAGGTAGAACAATACGAACTCACTGCAATAGGCCAAAAGACCAGCCAATTAATAGATTCATCCCTAATCATCTGAATGCAAATTTTGGACCGCACTTGCTTACAGAGGTCATCTGGACAAGAGTGTCAAGACCTGAAACACCCAGTGAACCCAGGATACATCACTGACAATTGTCTACTTTGCATTTAAGTGTTATTCGAATTAGATAACCCTAAAACTTAGGGCGTATTTACAATAGGTACAGTTGCCTTGAACTGTGCTGAAGCGCTTGTATAGCATAGCATAGTGTGAGTGCACTCTAAAATATTGATACTAAAAAATGATATTTTGATATTAGGAGACCTTTTAAAATCCTAAACTAAAGTCTTTGAGCTTAATATAATACAACAAAATCTGAGAAAAAAGTTTGTTCTACATTGCTAATATTTTAAATATTTTTATGGAAAAAATGCTTAGTTTTTTTAAAATGATTTCAACCTTTCAAAAATCAAAAATCAATGCTTTGAATCTAACCAAAACATACCTTTAGCATCTGCACTGTGAGTGAAAAAAAACACCCACGTCTCCAGAAAAACTGAAACGGTAAGGCACCAGCTAAAAAAATACCTCCAGGTCTTGATAAAAGCACTTTGAGGATGGAAAGTTGTCTTCCAAAAAGACTAAAGAAATTGATACAGTTGGTAAATATTAATCGGCACAAAAATGAAATAGACATGCAAACATGCACAAAACTCACATTCATTGGAGGAATCTGGTTCGATGCATATTCAAATGATGCTGCAAAAATCCTCTGTTCCCTTGGCTAAAACAAAAGTGTTACAGTCATCTAGGACAATTTTCCTATGCATTCTAGGTAATTAACTAAAATAAACACCATTTTAAAAGTATCCAAACCAAACCATTCAGTCACAAACCTGAAGGTTGATCCACTGCTCCCTTTCAAAAGCAACATTTTGTGGGATGGAGGCGAGTCCAAATGTGTACGCTTCTTCTATGGGACACCTTAGGTTTTGAAGACGTGTCTTGGCATCTCCAGAAATCTGAACAGCAGCTTCAGAAAAATATCCAAAACTCTATTAACGCACTATGAATGATTTTTTTCTATAGGAAAAACAAACCATCACAAATAACTAAGCATTTTAAAAAAGTTATTACCTTCAGGGAACTCATCGAAGAGTGAAAGCAAATCCTTGCGCTCCAAAATGGTAATTTCACACAGTGTTGATGCACGGATTGTGACATTTCTAGGAATCTCATACAGCAAATGGACCTGAAAAAGTAAATACAACTGAATTAGGTTTTGGAATCTTCAATAAAAAAGAAAGTGAATAGTAATCAAAGCTTAACAGGAACTCATAACAGAAACTATTGAGGAAATTGTAGATTGAACATGAACAAATGCTTATTATTCTTGATCAGTGCCTCAGCGAGCTCTGTGGGGGGTCGCGTCATATTTTAAAAAGTTTTTAGCAGTGGATAATTAGGAGAATGATCATGTTGGCTTAGCCTGGCTGACCAAAAAATTTGACAAATTTGTAATTCGTCCTCCACAAAAACGACTGATTCACTGATTCGCCTTAAGCAGCTAATACTTATGACCCAAGCACGCTGGACCCAGGTGAAGAAGCTCCAAACATTTCAAGTCGCGGTGCTAGCAATACTGGAAACTCGAAATGCAGGAAACACCAAGATACTTACCTGAACTATGGTTTTATTCAATTTTTATCTAAGCAAAAAGTCCCTGACCCCACTACAGTGTATTATCTGCGGTAAAGTTCTTGCTAATGCATGATGCCATCCAAATTAATAAGACATTTGCAGACGACTCATCCCCAATACCACGACAAGCCCCAGAACATTATTAGGGCAAGGCAAAAGAATTGACACACAACCAAAATAAGATGATGAACGTCACAGCTACTGACAAGAAACCTTTTTAAAAATTGTCAACTAATTGGCAACTAATATAGGGCCAATTTAAAGGTCAAAGGCTTATGTTTTTCAGTTACAAATGGTCTACTGATGTTTTGCTTTTATATTTTACATTAGGCTATTTGTGCATATTTGTATCTAGATATAGTAAAAAAAACATACCGTTTACACTTACATTTACATTACATTTAGTCGTTTAGCAGACGCTTTTATCCAAAGCGACTTACAAATGAGGACAAGGAAGCAATTTACACAACTATAAGAGCAGCAGTGAACAAGTGCTATAGACAAGTTTCATGTGTGTAAAGTCTAAGAAGCAAAGCATTAAAAAATTTTACTTTTTTTTTTTTTGTTTGTTTTTTTTTGGAGAGAGAGTACAGTTAGTGGTATAGCCAGAGAGGCAATCACAGATTAGGAAGGAAAGTGGAGACTAAAAAGTTGAGTTTAGTCGTTTCTTGAAGACAGCAAGTGACTCTGCTGTTCTGATGTAGTTAGGGAGTTCATTCCACCAACTGGGCAGATTGAATGCGAGAGTTCGGGAAAGTGATTTCTTCCCTCTTAGGGATGGAACCTTGAGGCGACGTTCATTCACAGAACGCAAGTTTCTGGAGGGCACATAAATCTGCAGAAATGAGAGCAGATAAGAAGGAGCAAAGCCAGAGGTCGCTTTGTAAGCAAACATCAGAGCTTTGAATTTGATGCGAGCAGCAACTGGCAGCCAGTGCAAACGGGTGAGTAGCGGAGTGACATGTGCTCTTTTGGGTTCATCAAAGACCACTCGTGCTGCTGCATTCTGGAGCAGCTGAAGAGGTTTGATAGAACTAGTAGAGAGTTGCAATAATCCATTTTGGAGAGAACAAGAGCTTGAACAATAAGTTGAGCTGCATGTTCAGATATGAAGGGTCGGACCTTTCTGATGTTATAGAGTGCGAATCCATACATTCGAATCCATAGAATGCGAATCCATAGAGTGCGAATTCATACGTTTGTTTGAAAACAACATTTTTTGTCATCCTTACTGCAAACTTATATGAGTGATAATATCATTAAATGTTGAGGGGGCCTTACAATATTTATTTAGGGAAAAGGGGGTCTCAGACGCTTTGGATGCATCTTGGAGCCCACTTCAAATGTGTTAATGTATAGTCAACTAAAGCCTGTTCACACCAAGCATGGTATAGCAATAAATTCATTTGCATTAACACTGAAAAAGGAAAAAAAATTATAAACTATTTTTTTTAGTTTGAGCTTTTCATTTGGCATCAGTGTGCTATTAGTGCATCTGACCAGTGAATCTTTATTACAAAAATATATTCATCCATTCAAATTAATCTAGCAATCGCAGTCAGTATAGTGGAATAAAAACCATTTTACAGATATTCTATATTCTGTTTATGTTTATTTTGTTCCAAGTGTGTTGCAGTTATAAAATATAGCTTATGTATACAAAACAGTTGATTTGGCTAGTAAAAAGATTGTGAATTATCTTTTTTAATACATAACTAATTCTTGCATCTTTCAATTTATTTCTGATTTAAAGTTGTAGATCAGAGCAACATACCTCTCCAAATAATGTGCCAGGTAGCAGCGTTGCAATCTCAACCTCAGGATTCTGACTGAAAACCTAAAAATCAGAGCAAATGAATTTCAAAACGTCCCGTACTTTAAAACACTAAATAAATTACAGTTATGCTCAAAGACTTGAGTTAGGCATACCTGTACATGGCCGTGCTTAATGTAATACAGGTTTTGATTAATTTCTCCAGCTTTGGCCAAAGTTTGTCCAGGAATGTATGTGTAGGTCTTCAATTTCAGGGACAATGCCATTTTAAAGCCATTTGCTGTGTTTCTGAACAGCTTAGCCTAGAAAAAAAAAATATATATATATATCCTCTTTAAAATATACATTAAATTATTCATTCTTGAGATGTTATCAAGAATAAATGGTTTAAGGCCTCAGCCACTTTATTAATAACTCACTTTTTTAATCAGAGATCTGTAACAGCTACTTGAAATATCTTCACGCAGTACATTTGGAAGATCGTCCATGAGTCCTGTGATGTTGCGGCCCTTCTGATGCAACCAAAGGTAGTAGTAATAGTGGTGCACCATCGTCTGGATTTCCATGGGTAAGTCCATATGCATCTTTGATTAAAAGAGTTCAATTACAGTTTAAATAAACAGTAGACATGACAAATGGATAACAAAAATCTCCTTATTACAAACCATATAATGAAGAACAGCCTCTATTCTATGGTGGAACCTTCCTCTTAGTGAAGCCATGTTGCTTATGACTGTGCTCAAACTAGACATGCTGAATCCGAAGGCCAGCAATCCGAGAAGCATCACAACAGATGCAACTGTGGCCTCTTCTAAATTTGTGGCATGTATATCTCCATAGCTGTTCAATGTAATTTGTTAAACAATATGATAAAAAACAACATTTTATGACCAGCAAATAATATATAAGGCAATGTATTTATCACATATGCGCCAAAATTGTATCTATGCGATAGGAGCATTTGTGCGATTGCAAAATTGTTGCCGTGCGACCTGTTTTGACTGCAGAATGTGCACATGCATGCACAGACTTAGGAGACATTTGGAGACTTAGGAGATTTGAAATATATTAGTTATTTCCCCTCCAATCATCAAGTTACATTTTGGTCATTTTCCCTCTAATAAAATTTGCCCAGAGCCGCACAACATATGACATCTAAATAAGTAAGGGTGCTGTGATTTGTAGCTATATTTAGCACCCCTATACAAGAGAGTGGCATAACAGTGTTTAGTCACGCGGTTGCTTTCGCTTTTACACATGAACATGAAAAAAACTTTCTACTTTTATTAAAATTTAAATGAACAAAGGGAGCCGTGTACATTGCTTTACCAAGGCAACTACTGACGCATTTTGTGTAATGTTCCAAAGAGCTCTGTTGCAGCAGGACAGTGGAAAACTAAATCGTATCCGTGTTGTATGGCCCGGTTTGGCATGGAATGGAATGGTTCAGCATAAATAAGGTCATGAATCTTGGTGTGACTCTGGAGTCAGATATGAGTTTCAACAGTCATGTCAAAGCAGTGAGTAAATCAGCATACTATCATCTCAAACACAAGAATTGCAGGAATTAGATGCTTTGTTTCCAGTGAAGACTTAGAGAAACTTGTTCATGCTTTTATCAGCAGCAGGGCAGATTACTGTAACGGCCTCCTCAGGGGGCTTCCCTAAAAGACAGTCAGACAGTTGCAGCTCATCCAGAACGCTGCGGCCAGAATTCTGACCAGAACCAGGAAATCACAAATACACTGGCTCCCAGTTACATTCAGAAAAGATTTTAAAGTATTATTACTTGTCTATAAATCACTAAATGGCCTAGGATCTCAATACATTTCAGATATGCTCACTGAAAACAAACCTAATAGATCCCTCAGTTCTTTAGGATCATATAAACTAGAAATTCCAAGAGTTCAGTCAAAGCAGGGTGAATCGGCTTCAGTTACTGCACCCCCCGCTGCTGGAATCAGCTTCCAGAAATGATCAGAAGTGCTCCAACATTAGGCACATTCAAATCAAGACTGAAAACACATCTGTTTAGCTGTGCCTTTACTGAATGAGCACTGTGCTACATCCGACAGATCACACTATTATGTCTTTCTTTTCTTCTTAATTCTTTTATAACCAGTTTTAACTCATTTTAATCTGTTTTTATCTGTTTTTAATCTTTTTTATTATTTGTTTTTTATTTTCTTATACTTGTCTCTTTTATTCTTGTTCATGTAAAGCACTTTGAATTGCCAATGTGTATGAAATGTGCTATATAAATAAACTTGCCTTGCCTTGCCTAAAGAACGATTCAGCACGATAGTGGAAATGCGGCTAATGTCTCCTAAATTCGTGCATATGGAGCACATTTTGCTGTGAAAATGAGTCGCACAGAAACAATTTATGCAATACCACAAATGCTCCCAAATACATTTTGATGCAGATTTAATGTAGATATATATTGATGCATGCATATTTTTTTGGTTTGTTAGTTTAGATTAGTGTTGATTCCAAATGCCTTAAATCTGTTTATATAAATCTTTTAGAAAGGGTGCTCTTAATTTTGGGTGGATTTGCCTAAATTTGGCTGGTGCGCCTACATTTTTGAAGTTACGAGCTACCAAGCAAAAAGGATCATTTCGAGCCTTGCATCATGATATTTTGTATCATGTTCAGTAGCAAAAAATTTAATGCATCTTCATAAGGAATGTGTGTGTGTGTGTGTGTGTGTGTGTGTGTGTGTGTGTGTGTGTGTGTGTGTGTGTGTGTGTGTGTGCGTGTACGTGCGTGCGTGCGTGCGTGCGTTTCAGCTCTGCTTTTATATAGGAATAAATGTGGTACTGCAAAATAAAAGATATTTAAAAGAAAGAATTTTTGAACAACATTAAATTATGACCTAAGTCCATTCATCCATTTTAAAAACGTGGCTGCATATATTTTAGTTAGAAATCTTCTTTTTTTCACCGATTTACAGTCAACAAGACGGTATGTAGTGAAACTGCAAATCTTGCAGAGAGAAAACAAACAATTTTAGAAAATATATAAGGAAAAATAGTAAGCACTACTGTGACAAATAGCAATGAGTGTACTTACCCTATGGTGCATAGTGTGATCACCGACCAGTAAACTGAAGTAGCATACCACTCCACATCTGAAATGCCTGTCAGATTGGCTGAAATTAAACACAAAAAATTATTCTGAAACATGCTGTAATACAAGTGTGTTTTAAAACCTAACACACTGCAAAAATAAACCTCTGAAAAGAGAAATAACTTGATTTTTAATTCACCCAATGACTTTAAAGATATAAAGCTTGATCAGGTCAGGTGTACACTAACATAAATGGAACCACTTTAACAACTCAGATCTGTGGAAATAACTAATAGTATTAAACGGCAGTAAATGGTCAAACTGCTTTCTTGACAGTGCCAAAGAACTGATCTGAACACAAATACTCCTACTGCGAAGCCATTTTGTCATTATATATCACAGCCCCACACTGTCTGATGATGCATTGCATGCCTGATGTACATTATTTGAATACAAGAACACAAAAGTGCTTTCTATCAATAAGATTTGAAGGGCTCTAATTTTGTAATTACGAATAAACCAGACCCAAAAATCCTGTTATTTTGGTGCTTTCCTTTGTTGTTATTTCATTTTTATTTAAAATTTCATCATCAGACAGTGTGGGGCTTTGATATATAATGACAAATGTGTTTGGGGTAGTTGTATTTGTATTCAGATCAGTTCTTTGGCGCTGTATTGAAATACCAGGGTATATGCAGGAATCCTAAAAGAAATTTCAATACCTTTTTAGGACTTTTTAAAGACCTTCTTAGAATATTTTAAGACCTCGTCGAAACTTCAAGTTCTAATCAGTATTAAATTTAATTCAATTCACCTTTATTTGTATAGTGCTTTTGCAATGTAAATTGTGTCAAAGCAGCTTCACATAGAAGATCATAGTAAATTGAAACAGTGTAGTCCAGTTTTTTAGTGTTTAAGTTCAGTTCAGATTAGCTCAGTTCAGTGTGGTTTAATAATCACTACTGAAAGTCCAAACACTGAAGAGCAAATCCATCGAGCTCTACAGATCCCGAACCATGCAAGCCAGTGGCGACAGCGGTGAGGAAAAAACTTCACCAATTGGCGAAAGTGAAGTATTAAAAAACCTCGAGAGAAACCAGGCTCAGATGAGCATGACCATTTCTATTATAGCCAAACGTCTTGTGCAGAGCTGCAGTCTAGGCGCCAGAGGCTGGAGAATGCTGACCCTAAGCGAAGACTCGTCTGTCCCTGGAGCGTCACAGGAATCAGTCTGCGAGAACTGCGAGAGTGTGTCTGAGCCTCGGACATTATCAGGAAGGCTATTACAGAGTTTAGGAGCCATAAATGAGAAGGCTCGATCTCCTTTACTCGACTTTGCTATTCTAGGTACTACCAGAAGCCCTGAGTTGAGTCTAGATTATTTAAAGCTTTATAGGTAAGAACCAATATTTTAAAATCAACACGAAACTTAGCAGGCAGCCAGTGTAAGGAGGATAAAATTGAGGTGATATGATCATATTTTCTAGACATGGTAAGAACTCTGACAGCTGCATTTTGTACTAGCTGAAGTTTGTTAATAGAGGATGCTGGGCAGTCAGCAAACAGAGCATTACAGTAATACAGTCTAGAAGTCATAAAAGCATGAACTAGCCTTTCTGCATCTGATATGGATAGCATACTTGGTAACTTAGCAATCTCAGATGAAAGAAGGCAGTTTTTGTGACATGGGAGATATGAATTTCAAAAGTTAAATTGCTGTCTAATATGACACCCAGATCTTTTATAGTAGAGCTAATGCTAATTCTGTATCCTTCTAATTGCAGGTCGAGTTGTGAGATCTGCTGTGTACAGGATTTAGGCCCAATAAGTAATAATTCTGTTTTGTCTGAGTTTAAGAGAAGAAAATTGTTGGTCATCCAGTCCAGTATCAAACCTATAGCTTAATAAACAGTTGCTAATAAACAGTTGCTAATAAACAGTTGTAGTGAAATAAATCAATGGAGCACAACCATGAAACAGAACTCAAATAAGCTCGGAAGAAACAAACCTAGAAAGAATTAATCACGCAGTTGTTTTCAGCCACTGTTTAAACTCGTTTTTTCTCCAACCAGGAGTACGCAAAGTTACATTTTCCCATTTTGCCATCTGTTTAGCTCTATGTTTCGCTGCATGTGGAGAGCGTCACATCATCTTCCACGTTTATCTCAAGTTACATGACATCACCCGGACAGAGGTTCTTGGCTGGAAGCACCCGGCCCGAACCAATCGAGGAAAAAATATATATTATATATTAAATATATTTATGCTTTTTTGGAGTCAAACACATTGGACAATGCTTTAACTAAATTTAAGACCTAGTAAAAACTGGATAAAAACTTTCAATACATTGAGGCCCTTTATTTTCTCATAATTAATTTATCAACTTTTAATACTTTTTAAGACCCCATGGACACCCTGAATACGAAGTTTATGAGCGACTAAAAAATAACATTTTTATAGACCATTTCAATGTGGTCATGTCATCGGCCCATGAACATTTCCCGCTTGTTATTAAACTATTTCATAATTGTAACGAGGCAATTCAATCATGACTTAAATGTTAAAACAGCTATCATAACATTATTTATCAATATGTGGCTAATTTTGGATTCTCAGAAGCTATAGAAATTAAAAATGTAAAACAGGAAATGCGTAGGGACAATTGTTTTTGTTTACATTCCTCAAAATGGTCTATAAAGACAGTGATAATCCAGATGAGAATTTATTTAACAGAAATCAGCTAAAGCTAATAAATCATCCACAAACCGTCTCCAAACACATTCAGAGTGCCCTGACATTTGAGTCGCTTCGCTGATCTTTAAACTCCTGCCAAAATCAACTATAGTTTTCTTTTTGTCCAATGACAGTGACTTGAAGCGAAAGTTGATTGGTTGCATCCACGTGTGGACTGTCCAATGGCATTTTTTAACTCGATTTATTTTCAACTCAAGAAAAGCAAGTGACAAATAGAGAGAAAAAAGCATAAGCCAAATGCCTTTTTAAAAAGCTATTTAAATTGTGCATTTAAATGCATTTAAAATGATCTATAAATAGGCTTTTCTATTGTTTGTATACATTTGATTAATCAGCGTTTAAAAACATGAATTAAATAAACACTGATAAAATTGCCTATTTATTTATACATTTAAAACTTATTTTTTACTTATTTATTAAAACTTATTTATTTGTCCATGTAAATTGTGATTTATTTATACACATTATAAGGCTTCAATTATTAATTTGATAATTGATTTTTCTTTTTATTTCTAAATGGCACTCCATACACAACAAATTGTTTTTTTAATCGCTAAAAATCAATGACAGTGAATAAGACTGACATCTTGAGCCAATAAGATTAAAATAGTAGCACCACTCATATGTGAATGAATAAGGTCAATATTACAATATTGGCATTACAAGAAGATTTTTGACATTGTTTTGGCTCTCAGTGGTGCATGCTGTGCAGTGCTACCCATGGTAAATGCTAAACAATGGCTGCATTTTTATCTAGCCTATCTTGCATTTTTATCTTGTAATCTATGCCTTGAATCTAATGACATTTTTAACCAAAATCTTTCATAGAGCAGTTCTCTCAAAAACAGTGACCACTTATGTGTTATTGGAAAATGAATGAAAAAAAATTACATTCAGAAAGTAGCTGCAACCAGTTGTCGCCTTTAGCGCAAACCTTGCCATGACCTTCATAACCTGCATCACACACCTGATTAAACCTGAAATGACAAGACATCATTACTTTTAGCAATGCAATTTTTGGTCTTTATTTTAAAGTACATTTCACACAATTAACAAACCCTTAACTATTAATTTTACCTCAATAAACTACTAATTAGCTGCTTATTAATAGTTAGTACTGTAGTAGGTAGTAGGTTGGTTTAGGTTTTGGGTAGAATTAGAGATGTAAAATAAGATTGTATTCTGTATGTGCTAATATCTTAATATTAGACAGGTAATTATCCAATATTAAATAGTGTGAATTGTTTCTTAAACTATATATCTTGGAATTAACAATAATAATTGATTGCTATTTTAACATTAAGCGGTAAAAAAAGAGAAGCCTATTTTTCTGTAGAATAAAAATAAAATTGATTCAAGGCCAATGTCTTAGGAAAACACAAATTATAGTGAAAAGGACCCTAATAAGGGTATGACATCTGTCCATTTTTTCAGGCTTACCAAAGACAGGCTGAGAATTGAACAGACAGGGCCATAATGGAAAACATCCTGAATGCAGTGAGTAGGACCTTGTTGGTGTCTGGTTCCTTACTGAAATAGGCTACAAGCAAGAAAAAAAGAACAATTACTTGATGTATCATAGTAACGGTAAATTTTGTAAAAATAATAAAGTCACTTACAAATGATACTAAACAATCTGAACACTCTCAGACATCTACTGGCCTCCAAAAACCTCATATATGAGTGAACATGCTTAAAAGCTTGGAAGGGTAAAACACACAAAAGATCAAATAAAAACCAAGTCCTAAGGTATTTTTTCCAGACTTTTTTGGGGTCTGTAATAACAACCCCGTGGACTTCGTATCCGATGAAAAAGCGCGAAACGATGTTGATGAAAAAGATTACATCCAGAATGTATCTCATGAAGCTGAGCCCTGAGATGTCAGAGTTGAAAAACAGCTGAAAAAAAAAAAACAGGTAAAACTTTAGTTTAGTAACAATTCACAGCATTTACTACTGGCTTTTTACCGGCTTTTCATTATGATATGAATTGTTTATTATACCATATAATATATATATATATATATATATATATATATATATATATATATATATATATATATATATATATATATATATATATATATATATCCCTACCCAATACATAAACTCAACTACTACATAACTACTAATAAGCATCTAATTACTAGTTTATTGAGATAAAAGTCATTGTATTAGTTAATGGTTTATTAATAGAGTGAATTGTACATTGCATGACCAAAAATCAATGGGTGATGTTGTTTAATATGCATTAAGAACTGATTCATTGAGAATCATTCTCTGCATCTTAACACTAGAACCACCACGGGGTAAATTTTACCCTTAAATTTTACCCATAGGTAAGCAAATACTATAAAAGTCAATGGTTACCAGTTTCTAGCATTTCCATTTCCAGTGAATTTTCTTTTGTGTTCAACAGAAGAGAGAAACTCAAAACGGTTTGAACAAGTGGAGGATGAGTAAATGATGACAGAATGTCTTGTATTGCCATCTAGATAATTGTTTCTATAACTGTAATGCCTTAATTACCATGTACAGGATGTTTACTCACAGCACGCTCTGCCAAAAGATTTCCCAACATCAATGAACAAGATACATGGAGTAAACATTACATTTTTACTACATCCTTCAAATAAAAGTCTTACTTCGAACAGACACTCCAATACTGCTGCCAGGCATGTCAAGGAAAAAAATCCATTCCATACGCGAACATTTCGCTGCTTGGGAGAACGAATGGATGCCTCGTCCTTCATTGCTCTGGTGTCTTGCATCTGCAACAAAATTTGACTTAATGAACTATGGGTGATCTATCCCTTTAACTTGCACAAATTGTTTTCTTAAGACTAACAATGTGCGCTATCAAATCAGACAATCAAAATTTTGATTTCATGTGGACTTTAAGAGGAACACTGGCTGCAAACTGCTAAATTATTTAGCTTACATTACCATTAAATCTCTGACATCCTTGATAAGTTCATCAGCATAATGCTAATGAAATATACTTTCCTCTTGGACTGTCTTGAAAAAATAATAATGATTTTGGTTAATGTTAGAACATACACACTCAATCTGAAGGCTAAAGTTTAATCAAACATTACTTCAAAAAAAAAAAAATGGCTAACTGGACTCTGATGTGAAAAAGGTTACAAAAGACTCATCCCTGGCCACCCTTTACCACCGTATTAAAATTAAGTTAATGATGAAAATTGAGGTAAAATAAAAAAAATTTAAATAGTGTATCCTCTCTGCCATCTAGTGGATTTTTTTTAATTACCTATCTTTTTTTGCTGTTTGTACTTGTAATTAGAGGCTTCATATTCTACAGGGTTCACACACATTTTTACTACTAAAATTCCATGACTTTTCCAAGACTTTTCCAGAACTTTCTAGTAAATTTTCATGACCTATTTATTGATGTAATGTCTACGTATACATGGCTAATAATAAAAAAAAACAATGATGTTCAAATTTATTACAGCATATCATAAAACATGCAACAATCTATTTTGTTTAAATTTGTTTTTATATCGATGTAAAATTGATGTTGATAATGCTTAAACAGCACTAATAACGTGAAAGCATTTCAAGGACAGAAAAGAAGTAAAGACAACTAACCTATATTCAAATTAGGGCTGCACAATATATCGTTTCAGCATTGATATTGCAATGTGTGCATCCGCAATAGTCACATCGCAGGAGATGCAATGCTAAATTGGGATTATAATTTAATATGGAGTTTAATCAATGGATTAAAAGTTTATCATCTCCATGCATTTTTAAAGAGATCCCCTAAAACTTACCATTTTCATTACCTACACTTCACTTTTTTTAAATAGAATAAAAAAAGAAGACAATTTAATAACTCCTATTCTACTGAAACAAGTGAAGTGTGAGTAACTAGTGAGTACATTTTAAACTTTGAACGAACTGTTCCTTTAAGGCCTGTGACTGTGTGAATATTTATATTTCAGAGTTTAAAACAACTGGCCACAAGTAATTTTTTTGTAGCTTTAATAAAGATTAAATAATATACAATGAAGACTGTGCAGTGTTGATTCTTCAATATCTGTACCAGAATAGTGAATAATATTATTCGAGATTCACTCCCCTATAACCCCCCCCCACACACACACACACACACCACCACCACACACCCCCAATCAATCCAAATAAACCTGTTAAATCATCTGGTGAACTTGTTTTCACATCGCAATGTGAATATGATATACATCACAGAAATACAAAATATGGTAATATCAGATTTTCCAATATCGTGCAGTCCTCATTCAAGTATACAGATAATTATTAAACTAATTCCCATGACTTTTCCAAAACTTTGTGGGTTTTTCTGTTTTTCCAAAACTTTTCCAGGCCTGGAAAATCCCATGTCAAAATTCCATGACTTTTCCAGGTTTTCGATGGCCGTATGAACCCTGATTCTAGCAAAACTTTAACCATTGTGTCAGGACTGTACTCTGACTTTACACCACAACACAACCGTGGTATATTAATGTATTACTACTAATGTATAATAACTTAATATTAATGTAAATTATCGACTTATAAAATAAAATCCAAGCAGTCTCAATCGCTCAAACATCCAAGCATTTTTTTAAATCAAAACGGACATTCAACGGTATTTCCAGCCTCACGCCATCTTCATGATGTAACTTATTTCACACATATAACACATTTGACGTTACAAAACGTTAAATGCTTTACTAAAGATGTAGTCTAATATGAAATACGGTAACGTAAAAGCTCTAGCAGTTACGGTCACCACCGTTATTTTAATTACGAAAATAATATTGCCGGTGACACATCCGGTCGGTTTTCTAATTTTCAATTTAGTAAACGACACCTTACATACATCTCAGAATCATGTAAAGACAAAATACATGTATATAGCAACGATTGTTATGATAATTTTGATGTATTTTATCAATTTTATTTACCTTGTATGCTCGATAATCATCCACTTCACTTCACCTTCGTCGAAGTTCGTTATGACCTTTTGAGTTTGTTGCCTTTTGAATGCAGAATAAACGTCAGCGCTTCACACACAACAGTGCTCGTAAAAAAATGCAGACGTGTTTATTATTATTTTTTATTTATTTGTTTATTTATTTATTCAAAAGTTTTACTTTATTTTTTTCTTATTCTTTTTATATATATATATATATATATATATATATATATATATATATATATATATATATATATATATATATATATATATATATATATATATATATATATATATATATATATATTTCATTCTCAAAAGTCACCCAGTGATATATTTTTATTCAATTAAAATCTATTCAAGTTTATTTGAATAGCGCTTTTTACAATAATTATTGTTTCAAAGCAGTTTTACAAAATGCACATTATTGCATTACATTCATCCATTCATTCATTTTCTTTTTCAGCTTAGTCGGTTGCCACAGCAGAATGAACCGCCAACTTATCCAGCGTATAGGCTATTGTAAAAAAATGTAGACTTTCACACAATTCATTCATGTTGTCCCAACACAAATCGTTTAAGTTAACTTAACACTTTTAACAAATCTATGTGGATTTAACATAAAAATTAAGTTGTTCCAATGCAATCTCAAGAATTGTGTTGTTTAAGCTCTAATTTTAAATAAGTAGTTTGAACAAGCAAAAAATTATAGATATTTATTGAATGTTTCAGGCAGTTTATGCCCTTCCAGCTACAACCCATCACTGGGAATTATTGCATTACAATCAAACTAAGTTAAGGTTATAATCAAATATATATGTCATAATATACAGGCATCATTAACATTCAGTTTTATAGCATAGATGATGTCTATGTATGTGTACATGTTTAACAAAGTGTATTTGTGTATTATATGTTGTCCTTGAAGTCCTCGATGGTTGGCATCTTCTCTTCCCTGGTCTTGTATCCCATCAATGCCGCTGCAGTCTCTAGAATCCTCAGGATGGGCAAAAATGAAGCGCTATGGTATCAGTATGGTATCATATCCCATATAATTTGTTCAAAAAAAATTGGTGGCCTTGAATTTGTATTAAGATGTATTAATCACTTCTATGTATTAAAAAGTGATTATGATTGTTCAAAATTTCCTTTAAAGCTGTCTAATTTTCATAAGCAAGCACTACTTTTTTGGAAAATTATATTTACCCATAATTTTCCCCCTCATAAATCCACTTTTTGGAATAGGGCTGTTATTATTAACAGAAAATCATTGTTTAAAAGTGACTGGTACAGTTAAGGCATTATATTTATTAATGATTTGTTAGATAAAAATGGACTGCTATCTCATAACAATTAAAAAAAAAATAAATATAGAGTTAGAGTCACAGATAAAGGTTATACTAAAATTTGTGAGGCTATACCTATTGCTTTGTTTAGGTTAATTCAAAGTAATTATTTTGATTCCCCATGTACAAATGTAACTTCTCTTCTGTCTTGAGAAATATCAGGAGTTATTGAATCCTAAGTAGAGGACAAATCTTTTACCTTTTATCTGAAATATCCTGTAGCACCTAAGGTTCAGGAAACTCATTACATAATTTTATTCAGGATATATCCTGTGAATGAGTTTATTTAAAAAAGATTTAACTTTGATGTTGACATGTGTAGCTTCTACTCAAATCTTCCAGAAACACTCGATCACTTTCTTGTGAATTTACTTTTAAATTCTGGTTTGACATCATGATTTCAGTCCCCCCTATTGTTCTAGAAGATATTTTATTTTACAAATGTGATTTACATTTTTCTTTCTCTGATGTTGCGAACTTTATTTTACTAATGGGTAAATATCATATGCATTGTTGTAAATGGAAAAAGTGCAGGCCCTTATTTAGATATTTTCTTTCTGAGGTGTGGAAAGTGGCTCAAGGCTTCAAATACTTCAGAAAGCCAAAATAAAACAACTGTAGCTCTCTGTACTTTATTTTCAGAATATTTATTGTTATAGTGTTTTTTTTCCCTTTGATATGGGTATTTTGTACTGCTCCTTGCTCGTTGTTGCAATTGTAACTATTTTAATTTATTTAATTTATTTCAATGGTAAACATGCCTTGCGATGTTGATTGTTTCCTATTTTATGATGTAAACTTTTTGCAACAATAAAAAAAACTATATTTTAATTGGCTTGAAAATAAGTACGACACTGTTGAAAGTATCAAAGTGCAAGTATGTGGGAATGGTATGGTGATAAGTTGGCAAAAAAGAGGTTGTAAATGACACTAATTCAATCTGAAAAAAAAAAAAAAATCACTATAGTATAGCAGTTCTCTTACTTGACCACTAGGTGAAAATCTTATGCTGTGCTTTGGAAAACTTTACCAGATAGATTCTATGGACGTCTCTATATTAAACAATACATTTAAAATCAGCTGGATTAGACAACTTGTTATCTATTTGAAATATGATTCCTCTTCATATTTTAGTTTGGGTGGTATAAATGGTATTAAATTTTGATATTAACAAAATACCTGTGAAACTTTCATCATTTCACCGTAAAGCTGTTTTAATTTACAAGCACAATTTTTCACCACACCGTTACTTAATTTGGAATAACAAGGACATTTTATAAGAACAAAAATCTTTTTATACATCTGGTTTAAAAATAACATTGCATTGGTAAACCAATTATTTAATTCAGATGGTCTTCTTTTCATACATGAGGAATTCTTGACAAAATATAATTTTCCCATAATACCAAAGGAATTTACAACAGTTTTTGGTGCAATCTCTCCTAAAATACAGTTGAAGTCAGAATTATTCTGGGGCTCCCTGTTTATTTTCCCCCCAATTTCTGTTTAACAGAGAAAAGATTTTTTAACACATTTCTAAACATAATAGTTTTAGTAACTCAACAGATTTATTGTATCTTTGCCATAATGACAGGAAAAATATTTGACTAGATATTTTTCAAGACACTTCTATACAGCGTGATTTAAAGGCTTAACTAGGTAAATTAGGTTAACTAGGCAGGTTAGGGTAATTAGGCAATTTATTGTATAACGATGGTTTCTGTAGACTATCGAAAAAATATATAGCTTAAAGGGGATTATAATTTTGACCTTAAAATGTTTTTTTTTTATGTCAAAATGGCTTTTATTCTAGCCGAAATAAAACAAAAAAGACTTTCTCCAGAAGAAAAAATATTATCAGACATCTGTGAAAATCTCCTTGCTCTGTTAAATATAATTTGGGAAATATATATACGAATTCGTATATATATATATATATATATATATATATATATATATATATATATATATATATATATATATATATATATATATATATATATATATATATATATATACGAAAAAAATCAAAGGGGGCTAACAATTCTTCAGATTAAATTCTGCTAAGATCAGTAACAACATTGTCTGTTTAGCTCATGGAGATCCTCTGGTTTAGCCTGTTAGACAAATGGCTTGCGTGTGGGAGTAAGTTTGCTTTTCGCATTACATCATCACCAACCCTTTCGTTTATTGAGATGCCTCCTGTGCAGCAGTGCTGACACGTTTGCACGATACTGCAACATGACCTACCGTGTTTGTGTTGGCTCAAATTTAAAAAAGGCACTACTCCACTTTCAATTTCACATTCTCTGAATCGGAACTGAACCTTCAGCCACTAATGTAGGCTATATACACTGTCATTCTCTTATAAAAAATATACCCAAACGGGTTTAATGTAATTTATTTATGTAATTACGGTCAAGATGATCTTCTGAAACCTCTTTAAGCCTCCGTAACCCGCATAAAATTACCATAGTAATTTATAGTAAATAGGGTGTGTTTGAACCATTCTACAGTAAAGTACTTGAATTGTGGTAATATACAACTAATATAAACAAATACCTTTACACGTTTTCTCATATTACAGTAAAATACACAACAGATTACATGTAGTAAATATAAAAGTATACTTTTAGTTTTTACTACAGTTACAGTTAATACTATTCATTATGATACACTTTATTATAGTGTGCTTAAAAGACATAGTACAACTTATTACCATAGTAATTTTTCATGTGTGATTTCAAGAGTTCACACTTAGCTGATGATTGGATCTCAGAACTCCCCGTCTGCAGTTAAGGGAACACGTGAGGAAAAAAGGAGGCTAGACAAATGTTTCATTGTTATGCATGATGTATATATTTGGATGGTGGGAGGAAACCGGAGAACCCGGGGAAAACCCACGCGGACAAGGGGAGAACATACAAATTCCTCACAGAAACACCTACCGACCTGGCAGGACCAGGGTTGGCAGTGTTCTTGCTGTGGGGTTAACAGTGCTAACCACTGGGCCTCCGTGCAGCCCGATCTAAAGTGAAGGAGGAGAATGGGGAGGAAGGGGGGTTTCTTCCAAACGAAGATAAAGTGGACTGAAAACTGTGGTTATTTATAGTAGCTTATGGCTCATATGATTGGATGATACTGATTAGCTTAATACGAGACCGGCTGTGATAAATCATAAGCACATGATCCTCTCGAAATTAGTTTATTAATAAACCTCACTTAATGCTTTTATTGAATGGGACGATGAAGCTTTTGACAGAAAAGCACAGGCTATTGTCATCCACCTGTCTGACTATTGATTATATCCGTGTGTCACATTGAGTCAATAATGTTGTTGTGGTTCCCATTTTATGATCCATATCCAACAGATAATGTGACATGTCAGAAATTGTTTCACAAACAGCCTCCACAGTCACCAGATTTCAGATCACCATAAAAAATCCAAAGTTGGTTCTGAATGCAAACTGGGGTCTGACCTGATGCAAGCAAGATGTACCTAATAAAGTGTCCGGAGAGTGTTTTAAAATTACATTTAAACTACAGTATAACTTAACTGTTGTATTTTTACTATCAGAGTAAAGTCAAATATGTGTTGTTTCTGTTTATATTTGAATTAGGATTAAGGTGACACACCCCCTTTTGCCCATGGTTTCACTTTCATTTATTCTTAGGTTGTGAACAGTATCCATCAAGTCCAGTCAAGTAGGATGAGGTTTGAGGAAAGTACCAAGCAACCAAGCTGCAAACCCATTGGATATTCATTCATGGAAACTCCCAGATAACTGATTTAAGATCAACACTTCACCATTCATTCTGATGCACTGCTGAACAGCAAGTTCAGTTTTTCAGTCAAGCATGGGCTTTGAACAAAAAAATATGTTTTGGAGGTTCGGAAAAAAGAAAAAGAATGAGAATGAGAAGAAGTCTTTATTGAAAAGCATAGAGCAAACAGAAGGTAAGATTATTATTTTTAACAGCCACTGGTAGCATGTTATGAAAAGTAGGGTCTTTGCAATGTGTATTGTTTGAAGTTTTGCAACAGTATTTGGCATTATGGCTTAATAAATCATATTAAGTTTAGGATTAAACAGTGATTTTAACAGGATTAAATTTTGGATTGGATTCATTTAACTGCTTTTTGTTCATGTGACATTTTTTGTTTATTAAAATAAAAAAATATAATGCAGTTCCTGCTAACATTGATTTCATATGTTTAATGAACTTTGTTTATTTTACATTTCTAAGAATTAAAAAAGTGAAATTTTTGATTTTATAAAGTAAAAAATATCTAAGTTACACAGTTACTCTGATAGCATGTAATTTATTTTTATTTATTATTATTATTAATATTATTATATATATTTTTTTACCTTTTATGACTGCACAAAGTTACTTGTAAAATGTTATGTGATGCAAATCCTCAGAAAGCTAAATTATATTCATAAATCAATAATGATCTAATTAGTGAAATAATGTTTAGTTTGGGGTGACACAGTGGCTCAGTGGTTAGCACTGTCGCCTCAGAGCAAGAAAGTTGCTGGTTCGAGTCCCAGCTGGGCCTCCCTGTTCTCTCTGTGTTGGCGTCGGTTTTGTCAGGGTGCTCTGGTTTCCCCCAATTAAATAAACTAAATTGACCGTAGTGTATGTGTGTGAATGTGTGTGTATGGGTGTTTCCCAGTACTGGGTTGCGACTGGAAGGAAATCCGCTGAACTTGTCAAACATATGCTGGATAAGTTAGCGGTTCATTCTGCTGTGGCGACCCCTGATGAATAGGGACGAAGGAAAATGAATGAATAAATGTTTGTGAATATAGGCTAAAAAAGTATCAACTTAATGAAAAGTTTAATACATTAATTCATTCATTTTCTTTTTTCGGCCTAGTTCCTTTATTATCTGGGGTCGCCACAGCGGAATGAATCGCCAAATTATCCAGCATATTTTACACAGCGGAAATCCTTTCAGCTGCAACCAATCACTGGGAAACCTCCATACACATCTTACATCTTTTACACTCATACACTACGGACAATTTAGCTTACCCAATTCACCTGTACCGCATGTTTTTGGATTGTGGGAGAAACCGGAGCCAACACGGAGAGAACAAGCCAACTACACACAGAAACGCCAACTGACCCAGCCGGGGCTCGAACCAGCGACCTTCTTGCTGTGAGGCGATTGTGCTACCTAATGTATTAACGTAATAGGAAGACATTTGGTTAGCTTACACTACAAATTTTCAGAACCTACACAACTGAAATGAATGTGAAATTGACATTTCTTGGAATTTGACATCTCTGTATTTTGTCTTTCAATTTATTTTATTTTACCATGTAACAGGAGGACAGGTATTTGAAAACATGTCTGGTGGGTTTCCTGATCTAATAACTGCTGATTCGCTCAATAGCCTCAAAAATATTCTGAGTGAGACGTCAAACCCCGAGAGCATTGACAATGAGGTGGTGGACGGCTTCCCTCAAAAAACCCACTTTGAGGTAATCGATAAATTTGTGGAAAGGAGATTTCCAGTGCTGCCAGAAGAGGGAACCAAAGGATCTCAATTCAAGCAGTTGCGGGAATTTCTGAAGAGCGCAGAGAGCCAGATTTACAATGATGTGCTTCGCTTAACACCCTCTCTGAAGGACACTGTACTGCTGGATCATCTGATAAACAGTTACTTCTGTCTACTATTAACCAAGTTAGACCTCCTCTTAAACCGAAATCTTTCAGGGGAAGAGACGTTCTGGCTTCTTCGGTGGGGAAAGGATGTTTTCTTCAGGTATTAAGCTTGTCATTTAACCCACCTTTGTGCTTTTAATTACCACAAAGCATGACGGAAATATATGCTCGTCTATGTTTCAGTTCAGACTCTACGGTTGACTTCAGAGTTTGTGACCCTCTGCTGTTGACGGGATGGTTTGAGAGAGCAAAAGTGAAACTCCTGCCCGAACTACAGGTTGTTTGCTTCAAATTTTTTTCCAATGTCCTCCCTTAAAAAAAGAAATGTGTGAAATAACAGAAAATGTGTAGGCTACTGGAATCTTTATGCATGTTTTTTTTTTTTTGGTACTGTAATTTATGTGGCCAGCCTAGACAATATATATGATTTCATACTCAAAAAAATATTTTGCAGAAAAATTAAAAGGAACAGTTCACTTTTTTTTTTGGAAATAGGCTCATTTTACAAGTCACCTAGAGTTAAAAAGTTTAGTTTTAGCATTTTTTAAAATCCATTCAGGCAATCTCCGGGTCTGGCGGGCAATTTTAGCGTAGCTTAGCATAAATCATTGATTCGCATTAGACCGTTAGCATCAAAAATTTTTTTTTTTGATAATTAAAAAAAGTTGCTACTTTCTGGTCCTATTAATTAAAAACTTAGCATAAGTAAAATCACTGTGTAATATGATTACTCAGCAGCAAAGTTCTTTTATGCTGGAATGAGAGTATAGTGCCAAGCCATACTTACCTAGAAAATAGTAACTTGTCATTTTCTACAAGATGTAAATACAGGGGTTGGACGATGAAACTGAAATTCCTGTTTTTAGAACACAATAGTTCATTAGTATGGTGTAGGGCCTCCTTTTGCGGCCAGTACAGCATCAGTTCGTCTTGGGAATGACAGATACAAGTCCTGCACAGTGGTCAAAGGGATTTTGAGCCATTTTCTTGCAGAATAGTAGTGTACATGATGTTAGTGGAGGAAGATGTTTCCTGACTCGCTCGTCCAAAACACCCCAAAGTGACTTAATAATATTTAAATCAGGTGAATGTGCAGGCCAGTGAGATTTTAGACTTAACTTTCATGTTGATAAAAACCACTCCAGTTTAGCTGTGTGTATTGGCTGTGTACATTTAATTCTGCTTTGAGTTGAGCAGCTGTGTTGTGTTGTTTTTATTTATTTTTTTAAATACAATCTGGGTAAGCACCCGGACATCCCTTTCAGACAGCTCCTCTTGCATCCATAGTTACTCCTGTTGGATGTGGTTTGTCCTTGCTGCTGGTATGTTGACATTACCCTGGAGTCTGTGGCTCTTGATGCATCACAAAGACTTGCTGTCTTGGTCACAGATGCACCCGAACAGTTTGTCCTCTTTTGAACTCACCCATAATGTTGTGTTCATTTTTAATATTTCAAGAAAACCTGTGCTATTACTCTGCTAATTAAACCTGCACACTCTCTTACTGGTGGAATGTGCGATCAATGAAGATTGACCACCAGGTTGCTCTTATTTAGCCATGAATCATTCAACACTACATTGGCCCACAGTGTTTCAGTGTCATTGTCTAGCCCCTGTACAGAGGAGTCAAAATTTAAATAATGAAATTAACACTCTATTATTTGTGAGATGCTAACAGTCTAATCCAATTCATGGATTTATGCTAAGCTAAGCTAAACGTTTTCTACCTTACCCAGAGATCAGCTGAATGAATTAAAAAATGGTTAAACAACTGTTTAACCGTAGGAAATTTGTAAAATAAACCTATTTGCCCAAAATGGGAGTGTAAAAAACACATGAGCACAAGTTAATGTTAATTAGCACATGTTAGCACATGTTAATTAGCACATGTTAATTAGCAGATATTTTACAGTGTATTTTGCTATCAAATAGGACCCAAGCTACTCCAGCTAAATATCTAGGAAGGACATAATACATGTGTCTCTGTCTCATTTTAATTGCCACAGAATGAAATCTCTAGGTGTCTGCAGAATATCCTGGATTATGATCAGCATAATAGGAATCAAGTGGATGAAGAGACTTTTATCAGGGTGCACTTAGATGTCAGTCAGGTAAAGGAAACAATGTACAATTCTTACATTTTCCTCAGTTATTGAAAATATGAATTTTAATTTTTGATAAATATTGTCCTTTACAGTGTCTCAATGCCGTTATTAAAAATGCTAAAGAATTTAGTGACACACTGATGTGTATGGCACAAAACATCTGTCTTCAAGAGCTTCATCATTTTGTTGGGATGTAAGTGTCTAAAATATGCTCGTCCTCATATTATCAAATGTTGTGCTCTTTTTTACTTACAGTTGAAGTCTGAATTATTAGCCCCCCTTTGTATTTTTCTTCCAATTTCTGTTTAATTAAAAGATTTTTTCAAAATATTTCTAAACATTTCTAATAACAGATTACTTTCTTCTTTGTCATGATGACAGTGCATAATTATTTACCTGATAATTTTCAATAAAGTCAATAAAATGATATTTAAAGGCAAGTTAGGCTAATTAGGTAAATTATTGGTTTGTTTTGTAGACAATCGAAAAAAATGCTTAAGGAGGCTAATCATATTGACTAATATATATATTAAAATGAAAACTGCTTATATTTTAGCCTAAATAAAAAACTGTGAAAATGTCCTTGTTCTGTTAAACCTCATTTGGGAAATATTTAAAAAAGAAAAAACATCCACAAAAGGGCTAATAATTTTGTAACTGTATATTCTAAAATAATTTCAGCGTGTCCGCAGGGTCTTAAAGGGGTTTTAAACCCCTGTCTTTTGGTTCTAGTCTACCTCAGAATTTTTTTCGAGATGGGCGTGGAGCGCTGAGAGCAGAGGGAGGGGTGGACATGACCAGCAGAGCAAGGGAGAAAGAGGGGAGCGAAGAACAACTGTTGTCAGTTGGCTCACAAAATGAGACACAAAGCGTGAGGAGACCCATGATTTTATAGTTTACAGCTTTAAAATGCAAAGAAAATAAACTGTAAGTTAATGCCCTGCTACATTTGTTATTCATAATTTCATATACACATAACCACAATTTGTTATATCATTATAAAGATAATTGTGTTTATATAAACACTATAAATGAGGAGGACTTCTCTCCTCCTCAATCCCCGGGTCTGAATGTAGACACAGTGGATAGCAGTGCAGCAGATCTCTTTCCCTGTCAATTCCAACCATTAACCCTGCCGGTAATCTGGAGGATTTTAACATATGGCGAACACAGCAACACGGATAGGTGATGTGTCTGTATGGTAATGAACTCAACTGATAAAAGACAAAGTCTGCCATTCTCCATTTCTCATACAGCTCTTCCGACAAAAATGCTTGCTGCAAACCAACAGCTTTGCTGTATCTGCCCTGACAGCATCGTGGGGACAAACATTCAACAAACCTCATGAATCATGGAAACAAACACATACAACCCTTTATAAACAGCTAAATACTGCGAGCCGTGCGCGAACGTGGCCTCACCCAGACATTGGGTCACAGCTTGGCAGGTCTGCCTTGAATTGGACATGCTCTCATGAATAATTAAGAATCAGGTTCTTCTCATAAGATAAGAAAACTCTGCTATGAATGATAATGAGAAACTGACGCGTCATCACTTCACTAGCAGTATAGGGTCATATACGTCACCAGTTTTGATCCCGCCCCAAAAATTATTTTAAACCCGTAAGATGAAATCAGCTGATAAAAGCTCAAAATTATCCAGTTTTCCCCACATTTAAAGCAGACAGCTGCTAACTTTGTCTTAACTGATCCTCAACACAGACAAATCTGTTATAATTAAAAAAAAAGTACTCCAGGGTATCTTGAATCTTTAAAAGTCTTATTGTCTTGTTGAAATATTGTCTCGTAGGTCTTAAATCATTGTAAACAGGTCTTAATTTTCCTTTGTTTATGTAAAGCTACCCAATCGATCCAACAAAGATCCAATCACCAACAATACATCTCAATAAAACTTTCAGCAAAACTCTGTTTATAACTAATATTATTTTATTTATTGCTTATTTGACGTAAACATTACAATGACACTGGACAAACCAAATGCATTTCTTCAAGTGATTTAGCAGACTTGATAATTCTCAACACCTTTCCAAGGGTGGCTCGATATAAAATAAAAGCCAAATAAATACATATACACAACATTATACTTATTTACAAAAAATTGCTATAAAGATAAATACAAAAAGCTTTTAAGTTGAAAACAATTTGCATGTGTGGGTCTGCTTGATTTGACACATTATTTAAAATATGTGACCAAAAAATTACTAATTAGAATTAGTTTCTTGATGGAGCAAGTATTTTTTTAGCATGTAGCCCTATATAAGTCTGACATTTCATTCTTGATGGTCTTAAAAAGGCCTTTAAAAGCCTTAAACTTGACTTGGTGAAACCTGCAGAAACCCTGTAATATGAACTTTCACTTCAAAACCAATGTTTATCTTCCTAGGTATGTGCATTCAGAGAAAAAACACATTGAAAAACTGCAACCCCTCAGCACAAAGCACTCTGTACATCTGCTTCGGGTCATCAGCACCTGTAGGCAACTCAGGTCAGTTTAATGTCATAAATGACAATAAACATGTTTACTGTACAATTAACTAGCCACACAACTGTAATTCTGTCATAACACCAGCACATGTATTTATTTTGCTGTAGATTTTTGGCTCCCCAGTTCTATAATCAGGATACAAATAGGAGGGAGGACCTCTTAAGCATCATCTGCATGCTACAGAAGATGGAGGATCAGGTGTTGTCTTTTGTGCAAAAGATGATGAAAGAGTTCGCACAGGTGTTTCATCATATTGTTTTCATTAGTTTAAGCATAGAAAGTTTGGGGATTTCCCAGATTAGTTCTGGTTCAATGCTTGTTGATGTGACTGTTTGTTCATGAGGTTAATGACCTTTTACTGTACATACCTATTAGGTTTTTTGTTTGTTTGTTTTTTTAATATGAAGAAGTTACACTTCACTTTACACTGCAGTATTTAATATGAACTATCAATTAACAGTTCATATAACAAGTTTGCGTTTCAAACTTGATTTAAAAGAAAACATGTATGAATTTACACTAGCCTAGCATAATAATTATGTTGTTTGTTGCCCCTATTTTGCCTTCAGTAATTCAGATTTAATTTTTTCCATATGCCAATTTCGGAGTGTCTGTTTAGGCTGAGTGTATGTAGTGCACCTCATTGAAATAAGCTATTTCAAACTATCAGTGTCTGGTTGACATAGACAACATAAGAGTGCAGCTAACAACAGCGTGGGTGATGTAGCTCATAAAGCGCAGAGCAACATGTTTTGACATGTGGTTGATCATCAACACAGTTCGAATGCACCATCTGCTGAACCTTCTTTTTCACCCCATTACATATCAGATTGGAAATACATTTATTTTTAATAGGATATTTAGTGCATCCAGAAAGTATTCACAGCGCTTCACTTTTTCCACATTTTTTTATGTTACAGCCTTATTTCAAAATGGATTAAATTAATTTATTTCCTCAAAATTCTCCACACAATACCCCATAATGACAATGTGAAAAAAGTTTTTAAAATTGTTGCAAATTTATTAAAAATAAAAAACCTGAAAAATCACATGTACATAAGTATTCACAGCTTTTGCTTGATACTTTGTTGATGCACCTTTGGCAGCAATTACAGCCTCAAGTCTTTTTGAAGATGATGCCACAAGCTTGGCACACCTGTCTTTGGGAATTTTTACCCATTCCTCTTTGCAGTACCTCTCAAGTTCTACCAGGTTGGATGGTAAGCGACAGTGTACAGCCATTTTTAGATCTCTCTAGAGATGTTCAATAGGATTTAGGTCTGGGCTCTGGCTGGGCCACTCAAGGACATTCACCGAGTTGTTGTGAAGCCACTTCGTTGATATTTTGGCGGTGTGCTTGTTCTGCTGGAAGATGAACCGTTGCCCCAGTCTGAGGTCAAGAGCACTCTAAAGCAGGTTTTCATTCAAGAAGTCTCTTTACATTGCTGCATTCATCTTTCCCTCTATCTTGCTTTGTCTTCCAATTCCTGCTGCTGAAAAACATCCCCACAGCATGATGCTGCCACCACCATGCTTCACTTTTAGTCTCATCAGACCAGAGAATTTAGTTTTTTATGGTCTGAGAGTCCTTCAGATGCCTTTTGGCAAATTCCAGGCGGGAGTGGCTTCTGTCTGGCCACTCTACCATACAGGTCTGATTGGTGGATTGCTGCTCAGATGGTTGTTCTTCGGTAAGGTTCTCCTCTCTCCACAAAACAACATCGGGTTATTGATCACCTCCCTGACTAAGGCACTTCTCCCCCGATCACTCAGCTTAGATGGCTGGCCAGCTCTAGGAAGAGTCCTGGTGGTTCTAAACATCTTCCATTTATGGATGATGGAGGCCACTGTGCTCATTGGAACTTTCAGAGCAGCAGAAATTTTTTTGTAACCTTCCTCAGCCTTGTGCCTCGAGATAATCCTGTCTCTGAGGTCTACGGACAACTCCTTTGTCTTCATGCTTGGTTTGTGCTTTGACATGCACTGTCAATCCTGGTACCTTATATAGACAGGTGTATGCCTTTTCAAATCATGTCCAATCAACTGAATTTATCACAGGTGAACTCCAATTAAGCTGCTGAAACATCTCCAGAATAATCAGTGGAAACAGAATGACCTGAGCACAATTTAGAGTTTCATGGCAAAGGCTGTGAATACTGATGTACATGTGATTTTTCAGTTTTTATTTTTATAAATTTACAACAATTTCAAAGAATTTTTTTCGCATTGTCATTATTGGGTATTGTGTGTAGAATTTTGAGGAAATAAATGAATTTAATCCATTTTGGAATAAGGCTGTAACATAAAAAATGTGGAAAAAGTGGAGAGCTATGAACACTTTCCGGATGCACTGTACATATATTCTTATACTGTGTATATATATATATATATATATATATATATATATATATATATATATATATATATATATATATATATATATATATATTACTGAAAACAATTGTTTTTATTATACATGTATATTTTCAGGCCACTTTAAGACGGTATTTCAAACATGGGGATAAGCACATTTATATCTTGACAGAAGAAATCAGAAATCATTGTGCGTCTCTGCCTCAGACTGATGTGGGAAAGGAGATTCAGGAGGTCAGTTCTGTCAAGTCTTCTGTTGTTTCCTCCAAAACAGAAATCATCTTTACATCAATTTTTCACACATATCCTCTGCCTCTCTGTTCTGCTTTTTTTCTGATAGATCTTTGTGAATGTAGTCTATGACTGTGTTTCACGTGTGTATCTTGATTGCCTGATGAGGAGCAAGAGGAAACATCTAGAGAAGAGATGGGGAGATGTTGGAGAAAGGATAAAAGAAGACGCTGCCCATTTTCACACAACATTCACTCAACTGGTAAAAAAATACGTTGTGGTGTTTAGTTAAATTATAGGAACAATCCACTGTTTTTGAAAAAGGCTTATTTTACCAGTCTCCTAGAGTTTGATTCAAGTTGACTTGAATCATTTTTAATCCATTCAGCCTATCTCTTGTTCTGGAGGGGTCACTTTTAGCTTAGCTTAGCATAATGAATTGAATCAGATTTGACCATTAGCATTTTGTTACAAAAATGTAAAAAGAGTTTTGATAATTTTCCTATTTAAAGCTTGAGTCTTCTGTAGTGACATTGTGTAAAAAAATTAAGGGAAAAAGAAAAATTGAAATTTTCTAATATTACTAGAGACTATACCCTTATTTTGGCTTGAATCAAGAAACCCTGCTGCTGTATGGCTGAAAAAAAAAATCATAAAAGTCAACTGTTTAATTTTAGAAGACTTGTAAAATTAGCCTTTTTCAGAAAAGGTGAAGTGTGCCTTTAAAACTGAATGTCTCAAAAGAAGATTTCAAACAGAAGAACTGTTTTGGGCCCCCAATTAATATGTCAGTTAACTGTTCTGAAAATTACCATGTTTTTTTCTTGTAATTTTGCTATAAATTTAACTATACACACAGAGTTATAAAGATATTGTATATATACACTCACCGGCCACTTTATTAGGTCCAATTCGCCTATAGGCATGCTGACTGATTCATCCACATAACAAACATAATACGCCCACAAAATGGCTGTAAGGACATTATTATATTAACATTGCAGTAGATTACTTAGTTATGTTATAGCTTGTATTGTTTAAAATGCACAATTACATTGACATTGTTTTCAGTTTTGTTTTCAACTGTTATGACTTTGCCTCCCAATTATTTTTGTGGCTATAAAAATGTGACTAATAAATGTGATTAATAATTGTCATTCCAGCCAGTAAACTCAAAGTGTATCTATTTACTACAGAATGGCGGTAATGACCAGAACAACCAGCTCCTTCAGAGAATGAGTGACATTTTGTGTTGTGATGATTTAGAAGCACTGAAGCTCGACTGTGGGAGTTTGTTTAAAGACTTCCCTGATGACAGGTAAACTGAGTCATGATGTAGTCATTCTGTTAATGTTTGTGAAAGTATGAGTGATTCTGAATGTTTTGCAGTCAGCAGTTTGTTCCTGGTCTGCTGCGCTGGAAGGGGGCTTTATCAAAGTGGCAGGTGAGGAAAGTGCTGAAAGTTCGGGATCTCGACCTGGATGCAAATTCCAGACGTGTCGCCTGTCATCCTTTGAAGGGCCTGTGCTGTTGTATTTAACAGCAAAAAACACCATCAATCAGAATGATCAAACTGTTTACAAGTGTACAGGGTTCCCGATGCTTATGGACGTTATGGAATATCTTTATTTCTATAGCGCTTTTACAATGTAGATTGTGTCAAAGCAGCTTAACAGAAGTTCTAGTAAATTGAAACTGTGTCATCCAGTTTTCAGAGTTGAAGTTCAGTTTAGTTCAGTTCAGTGTGGTTCAATTTTCACTGCTGAAAGTTGAAACACTGAAGAGCAAATCTATCGATGCGCAGCTCCACTAGTCCCAAACCAAGCAAGCCAGTGGCGACCCTGGCGAGGAACCAAACTTCACCAATTGACGAAAGTGAAGGGAAAAAACCTTGAGATAAACCAGGCTCTGTTGGGAATGACTATTTATATCAAAATATCGTGGAATTCTCAAAGCTCTATTCCAAAAATTGAAAGTAATGGATTTTTTCAAACAATTTTTTTATCTGAGTCATGGAATTTTTTATTTTTTTTATTGTCATGTAAACTTTTTGTCTCCAATTATCAAAATGTTTTTTTTCTAAACCACATTTTTTAATGGATTGTTTCATGCTATTTTTCAGCTTTATTTTATTCCTTGTATGCTCATCGAGTGGCAGTCTTTAAAGTCAGGTGCAGTCTCCAGACTGAATCCGTTAAACAGAAAACCGTGGCTCTCCTTGCTTTCATGCAGATTTAAGCAACTGAGAGTATTTGTTTTACATTTGAGTTAATAACATTTAACATTTAAAAGCAGACATGCTAAGCTTTTAGCAGACTCAAGTGTCAAATTTGTTACATTTTCTGATGCATTTCAGATTGGACCAACACAACGCAGTTCGTAACTTTTTGATTTAGTGGCTACTAAATTGGGCGGGCTTAGAGATTTGGGGGCCCTAAGCAATACCAGTTATGGGGCCCTAGCGTTGAAACTCAGAACATTCTTTTTCTCTATAGATATTTTTTACCCTGTAGATTAGATCAGCCAGTGCTTGTTATCTGACAGCTGTTTCAGCCAGAAAGCAGGATCGCGGAGGTAAAAATTTCAAATTTTTTCCCCCCAAAATTTGCACACTTTACCTGCCTCTATCTCAGCTCTACTCTGATGATCACTGGCAAACCGGCAGTGTCTTTGAACCGCTCACACCTCACGCAGGTGCAGTACGGAAGGAACGTTCCATTATTCATGGGGGCCTCTGTTTTTTAAAAGAGGTAATAACGTTAAAATCCTAAGGGTCATAGACAGATTTTACAACATAGAAAATTTATAAAAGAGCTACAGTTGAAGTCAGAATTATTAGCCCTCTTGAATTATTAGCCCCCATGTTAATTTTTTCGCCCAATTTCTGTTTACGGAGAGCATACTATTTCAACACATTTCTAAACATAATAGTTTTAATAACTCATTTCTAATAACTGATTTATTTTATCTTTGCCATAATGACAGTAAATAATATTTTACTAGATATTTTTCAAGACACTTCTATACAGCTTAAAGTAATTACGTTAATATGGTAATTAGTAATAGGGTAATTACGCAAGTTATTGTATAACAATGGTTTGTTTTGTAGACTATTGAAAAAAAATTAGCTTGAAGGGGCTAATAATTTTGTCCTTAAAATGGTGTTTAAAAAAATTAATAAATTTTATTCTAGCCGAAATAAAACAAATAAGACTTTCTCCAGAAGAAAGAAAAAAATTATCAGACATACTGTGAAAATTCCCTTGCCGTGTTAAACATCATTTGTTAAATATTAAAAAATAAATAAAAAAATTCAAAGGGGTACTAATAATTCTGACTCTAACTGTATATGATTAATTTAGGCTTCTTGGCATTGGTTGGGGCCCCCTAATTCCTCAGGGCCCTAAGCAGCTGCTTACCTGGCTTATTGGTTAAGTCCACCCCTGAGTGGCTAATTTGTATGAATTCATACAATCTCATTCGTACAATTCAGTATGATATGCTTTTCCCTCAATGACAGTTGGGTTTAGGGGCGGGGTTGGGTGCCACGCCTCCTTTTTAAAATGGTAAATTTTTATATAACTGAACTCATACGATTTTGTACGAATTAGCCACTAAACTGTAAAATCTTTACATTTCCTCGTGAGATCAGGCTGGATTGGACTTCAATGAGAGAGCATGATGGCAGACGCACATCCTTATTTAATTCCTTATTTCAACAAAAAAAAATGTTAAACTTTTTTTATTACTAGCTCACACAAATAATAAAAACTCTTTACATTATCTCAGTGTAAAGTTAAAAAGCAATAAAGATATTTTAAAAGAATGCAAGTGTCAATTGACTACCTTCATGTCAAAATGCCTCATATTGGCATCAAAAAACACATCAAAAAGTGATCTCATTACTGTCCTGGAATCAGATTTTGACATGTTTTTTTGAATCCAAAGCCTTTTTGTAGTGATTTTGACATTACGGCAGTTTACATCAGGGGCACCCCCACGGCCACCCCTGTGTAAACTCTGGCCACCCCTGTGGCCACCCCAATATGACTTTGCTGTTGATATTATTAATTTAAATGTACTTGCGTAAATTCACAATATTTCAATACATAGATAAATACATAGCAGCCACTAACTTATTGTGGACTGACTGGTACCACTGATGTAGCTGATTCACTGCCCCTCCCGATCACTGTTGACAGCACGCTCACACCTTCAATAGACAGCAATGGCAATTTAATATTTACCTTAAGGTACATTAATAAAAAAACTGTATCAATAATATTGTGGCTCAAAAAGGAATCTGGATAAATTATATTATTAGAGTCTGTTTAGTGAGTGTGTGTGTGTGTGTGTGTATAGTAATGCCTTTTGTTCATTTGTTTCTTTTATTAATTAATTTATTATTCTCATTAATTTTAGACATGGCACATACTGTATGCTGTACAATAAAAGTATGTGAAGAATCACAGAAAAAATATTCATATATATGAAAAGTGCTTTTAAACTAAATATTAAGTTTTTATTTTATTGAAATTGAATTTATAGTTTTTTTTAGGAATTAATTGCGATATTTTAAGAGTAATTAATTAAATTAATTAAAACCACATTATTTAATTTACCAGAAACAAAAATATAACATTACACTGAATTCATAATTTTTTTGTGTGTGTGCCACCCCAAAATTTGGTGCAGCCTCTTCTGGCACCCTTAAGAACATTTTCTGGGGTCACCACTGGTTTACATGCACTGTAGCAATACAAAATCCAGTGTGCATTTGTCATTTTAAGCTTAAAGATTAATAAAGCCTTCCTTTTATTATAAACAAAGCACTTTACACTTAAAAATATGTTTAACACTTACACGTATTCCAAAAATACAGTTTCTTTTGCACTGACATAAAAAAGGGCTTGTTTCACCTACGTTACAGCCATGTCTCCCTTCAGAACCAAGACCAGTTACTCACTGAAGCTAAGCAAGGCTGAGCCTGTTCAGTGCCTAGATGGGAGACCACATTGGAAAAATAAGTTGCGGTTGGAAGTGGTGTTAGTGAGACCAGCAGGGGGCGCTCAACCTGTGGTCTGTGTAGTACCCAGAATATTGATAGTGACTCTATAGTGCTCTATAGTCTTTTGGATGAGACGTTAAACAGGTCCTGACTCTTAGTGGTCATTAAAAATCCCATGGCACTTCTAGTAAAGAGTAGGGGTGTAACCCTGGTGTCCTGGCCAAATTCCCTCCATCAACCCTTACCGGCCTCCCAATCATCCCCATCCACAGAATTGGCTCTAACACTGTCTCAACACTCCACCAAAATAGCTGGTGTGTGATGCTAGCGCTGTTGTCCTGTGGCTGCTGTCGCATTTTCTAAGTGGATGCTGCACACTGGTGGTGGTGTGGAGAGACCCCCTCCCCCCTCACGTTTGTGAAGCTTTTTGGGTGTATGACCATACATGATAAATACACACATTACATTCACATTGTGGTACAGTAAACATTAGAGAGTTCATTAAGGCTGACATGTCAGGATAATATAAATTCAACGATTGGGGGTCTTCAAAGACTGGCTGTTCAAATAGATGGTATAAACACTAAATGTAAAGATTGGAGATGTATGTAGAGAGCGCTTCACAGCCGCACAAACAGTAAAAGCCTCTTGACACAAAATGACATTCCATTTTTATATTATGCAAAGCACAGCATCGACCTGTTTTTTCCGTGGTGGGGCATGGAAATTCAGCTGTTTGGTCAGTGAAAGTCAGGGAAAAGTAAGGGAATTTAATAGCTGGCTTGGAGTAGGAACCCTCAATAGGATGACGGTTTGAAATCCAGTTAATGTACGAACTTAGTTTATTGTTGTTTATAATTGTTTATATGCCTGTGTTTTTCTATTAGATATTCTAAATACATTTTGACTGATGACCAAATATTTCACTTGAAAAATAGAGCGTAATCTATTTATGAGACAACCGGCGAATGTACTGTTTACATGCACAAGCATTATTGAATCAAGGATCGCTCCGCTGCTTGATTCTAATTGGTTCAGCTGCATTCAAAGACGTTACTAATGACCATATAAACATACACCAGTGACCTCATTACATCAGTATCATTGAGCCAGTCTTAATGTTGTTCCAGAAATGACATATTTCTGCACATTATCTGTGTATTATATACAGTGTATAATGATGCATGAGTCCCTAGTGTTTTGTTGCTTTCATTCCCCTTTAATTCTAACACAGTTCCTCCAGAGAAATGTTTCTTATGTGGACGTTGCACTGGTGTGTGAATGTGTAATCAATTAAAGGGAATGTTATTTGAAAATGTCCAATATTACTGTATGTTCATTATTTGCACAGTTTGATGACACTTAGTGTAATGTAGTTTGCGCTATGCAACAAACCGATTTGCTGTAAAGGTGCACTTATAAAAAAGCAGGTGTATGTATGTGAGAAAATGTTATGTTAATAAATAAAAAGCATGCAAAAGGCTCTGAGTTTCTCATTTATTTGAGCTCCGTCAGACTATAACACCTATTGCTGTTTACATGGGCAGAGATCGTTTATTCTACTGGAAGGATGGGTTTAATGTTTTAACTTTTAAAAAGTAACATTCTTTCATTTTCCTTCGGCTTAGTCCTTAGGTGCTCCAGGATTGGCCAGCCCAGACATGAACATTACTGAGCATGTCTGGGGTAAGATGGAGGAGGAGGCATTGAAAATGAATCAAAAGAATCTTGATGAGCTCTGGGAGTCCTGCAAGAACGCTTTCTTTGTCATTCCAGATGACTTAATTAATGAGTTATTTCAGTCATTGCAGAGATGTATGGATGCAGTCCTCCAAGCTCATGGGAGTCATACACATACATGACTTTATATTCTATCTTGTACATTATTTCTGTTAAGTGACTTTTGCCTAAGCAAAGTCTGACCTTACTGTCCTAATTGAATAATAAAAAATCAAGGCATGATCATATTTTATTTTGGTAAAATAAGCGAAATCTAGAGGCTTTTGACTTTCATATAAGACACATGATACCAAATGATAAACTAGAGGTTAAGTTATTATTTGTTGTTCCTAAAACTTGGATAGGTGACACGTTTTTTTTTATAAGGTAGTGTATACACTACATTATATAATTTCCCTTGCCAAAACATTTTAAATATATGTTAGATATATGTTGTATCTGTGTTTTTGAAACTGAAATTGATTTTTTTAAAATTGAGAATATACTTCTGTTCAACCAAAGTGTATTTTTAAATATATTTTGGTGTGAAGAAATACATTTAGCACCTTACAGTACACTAAAGGTATGCGAGCTGTCACTGGGGTGGTACCTTTTCAAAAGTAACAAATAAAGGGTCCATATTATTTCCTCATAGGTACATATTACAACCTAAAAAGTACAAAATTGTTCCCCTTAAAATTTGCAGGTATTAATATGTACTTTTGAGGGACCAATATGGACCCTTTTAGTACAAATGTGTACCTTTTGAAAAGGTACCACCCCCAGTGACAGCTCGTGTCCCTTTATTTCTGAGAGTGTAGAATGTATATGGAGATCAAAATATCAATGATTTAAAGATATCTAATGGAATTATTATTTAATATTATTAATAATAATAACAACAGTAATGATATGAATCGTATGTATCATCAAAAACAGTTGGGTAGAAATAAAATATATTTCAAATTTTAAAACAATTTCATATTAAAAATTGAAATGTGGTCGTATTTTGTTTATTACCAGTGTGATAATCAGCTGACAGAGAGAGCTGTGAAAAACTTTGTTGCTGAATTACCGCATTGACTTTTTTTTTTAATGTAATTTACATAATTTCAGAGGGGTTTGAGTAGCGAGTAAATGGTGACAATGAGGACATCTAGTGGTGATAATACAAAGGTACTGTTCAACATGTTGGTAAACTCGAATCAGTGTCATTAGACATTAGAACGAGTCATAGCTTAGACTTTATAACCTCACAGGGCCAGATATTATTTTTAGATATAACCTTTATGTGAAATACACATAGAAAATCAAACAAACACATTAAAATAAAAACAGCTTCCACTGTGTTCACTAATAAATTTAGGTCTTAATACAACTTTTATTCAAACAAACGCTTACTAAATATATTCTACTGTTTCAATGCTGTGGTGAAGCTCAACAAAGAACATACTTGCACAACATCTTTAAACACCACATTCCAGGGATTGGCTTGTCGGACCTTCACACAAACTTTTCAAGGGAGGTCACAAGCCAGCACTTTCAGAAAGCCTCACTGTTCACTCAGACACAAGATGTATAAATATCCACAGCACGTCAACAATAAAAAATAGTAGAAAAATTCAGCACAAATCAGACAATGATGCTTTTCTTTTAGGACAGAAAAAAATGATTTCACATTGTGTGAGATACCAAGCATAGCTGCAGACTCTGCTGTTGATTCCTTGATTTGTTAAACTCAAAGCTAATACATTAATCAATGACGTTGTTCCTTTTAGATTTAATTTAGGTTTATTATTGTTTCAAAACAGCTTTACAAACATTATTGCATTACAATAAAATTGCGTTAAAGTTAAACCCAACCGTCATTGGGGGATGAGCAAATCGTACTAAATTGTACGAATTAGATCATACAAAATCATACTCTCCCCTGCACTGTGCACACTCAAGCATCATACTGTTATGTGATGCATGCTAAAAAGAAAGGTCAGTACCTTTTAAAGAATGGGTCTTTAATAAGTTAAAGAATATGTTTAGGAGTTTAGGAGCCATAAATGAGAAGGCTTGACCTCCTTTAGTAGACTCTGCTACTAAAATCAGAAAGTCAGGGGGAAAAAAAAGAACAAAAAGCACCTTGGAAAAAATCAACAGCAGTACAAAATATGAAAAATTCAGTGCAGAAAAGTTAAGCTCATGTGGTGGAAGATGAAACTTGTAGTCCATTATAATATTTTTTTATTTATTTTTTATTTAAAAATTTTTAGGGGTTTTCACCTTTAATGTGATAGGACAGTGAAGGACAGACAGGAAAGCATTGGGAGCAGAGAGAGGGGAAGGATTGGCATGGGACCTCAAGCCGGGAATCAAACTCGAGTTGCTGTGAGCACCTTGGTGCTATATGTCAGTGCACATAACCACTAGGTTATTGGCGCCGACATCATAACATTTATAAAGATATTGCTAGACAAACTGTTTTTTGAAATTATATGAACAGAAACTTAAATAACACCTGTACTGTTTTTGCAACTCACAAACCCCCATGGTAGGTGAACCAGTGAACTTCTGTCTAAAAGTAAACTCATTACGCAATGCGTTTACTCATGTCTTTACTATTCTATAAGATCAATAATATCAGAAAGGAAGTCAGCTCAGCTAACTAGCCAAGTTGTACTGTCAGACAGATAGATAAATGTTTGAATTGGAGTGTGTTTCATTGTTTGCCAGCACTGAGGGTTATACTCTTAGTGTAGGATTGTGGCCGGAAGGGCATACGCTGTGTAAGACATATGCCAGAGTAATAGGCAAATCATTCTACTATAAGCTGAAGTAAAGTGAGTATATATTCAGTAGATATCTTATGTTTTCCCTGTAGTAGCCAGATAATATTAAATGTATAGTAAAGAAAATCAAATACAGGTGGTTCAATGATTAGCATTGTCGCCTCACAGCAAGAAGGTCGTTGGTTCGAGTTTAGGCTGGGTGAGTTGGCATTTCTGTGTGGAGTTTCTTCCTGTGTTTGCATGAGTTTCCTCAGAGTGCTCCGATATCCCCCACAGTCCAAAGACATGCGCTATAGGTGAATTGAATAAACTAAATTGGCTGTAGTGTATGTGTGAGAGTGTATTGGTGTTTCCCAGTATTGGGTTTCAGCTGGAAGGGCATTTGCTGTGTAAAAAATACGATGAATAAGTTGGCGCTTCATTCTGCTTTGGCAACCCCTGAAGGACTAAGCTAAAGGAAAATTAATCAATGAATAAAAATCAAATACAGCTCTGAACTTCACTTTCAGTTATGTTAGCTAAACGGTATGGCTTACTTGGTGAGTTTAAATTAAAATAAACATTTGTAAAATAATATGCCTAACTTCCTTCAATGAAAGCAACAGAAATGGTTAATATTTCTGTACTGTGAGTGGTTTTGTGTGTATATGTAAACTTCCCAGTTCTTACCACACGTTGGTTTGTGGGTTCTTTGATTTGGTTGCAAGGAAGACACCAGCACAGAGCTCTTGCAGCAGGAGAACAGGCAGGTTGGGGAAAAGAATGACAATTTCTAAACAGTAAGGGCCGGAAGGGAGACTGGTGGAGGAATGGGGAACTCAGTAACTAACAAGGTGCCTGAGGCTTGACGCAAAATGACTATATAGGAGCAGGATACAGGAAACAGAGCAGGGACCAACTCTAGATGTGGACACAAAAGACAAAATAGAAGAAAACAGACACCGGGAAGCAAAGTAAACAAATGCATTTAAGTGAAGTTTCATAAACTAATTTTGAGAGGAGCAAGGGATATGATTGACTGCAGCTGGTCTATCATCTGCAATCAGTGATTAGCCTATCAGATTAATCCAAACTTACCATACTGTAAGTAGCCCGGCTAAAACTACTCCTTTATCTTCATTTTCTGAAGAAACCTCTCATCCACCCCATCTCCTCCTTTCTTCCTTCCTTGCTCTCGAGAACTACCTAATGTCGTACTCCCCTTACATGCTCATCGACCAGGCAGGAGTCCTTGGCTCAAATATCTCAGAGCTCAGGGTTCTCTCCAGGGACAGCAATTATTATCAAACAATATCTAAGTGTGAACTCTTGAAAATAGAATAAAAAACGAAACTAGTAAAATGTTAAATGTAAAACGATAGAAACTAGCAATTGTTTAAATAAGACAACAAAGACCAACTAACAGTCATTTTTAACAAGAAATAAACATTCATTCATTCATTTTCCTTCAGTTTAGTCTTTATTTCAGAGGTCGTCGCAGCGGAATAAACAGCCTGATCTCACGAGAAAACGTAAGTATTTTACGTTTTGTCAGTTTAGTGAGTTCAGTCATATGAATTGTACGATTTTAAAAAGAAGGCGTGGCACCTAACCCCACCCCTAAACCCAACTGTCATTGGGGGATGAGTAAATCGTACTAAATTGTACAAATTATATCGTACGAATTCATACGAATTAGCCACTAAATCAAAAAGTTACGAATAGCTGTGAGATTGTGTTGGAATAAACCACCAAGCCTTCTGGCATTCCGGTTTGACATAACGGATGCCCTTTCAGCCGCAACCCAATACTGGGAAACACCTATACACACTCATTCACTATGGCCAATTTAGTTTATTCAATTCACCTATAGCACGTTTTTGGACTGTGGGGAAACCGGAGCACCCGGAGGAAACCAACGCCAACACAGGGAGAACATGCAAACTCCACACAGAAATGCCAACTGGCCAAGCCAGGACTCGAACCAGCTTGTTCTTGCTGTGAGGTGACAGTGAATTACATTTATTGTGCGTGAATTTCATCTTTGGGGTGAACTATCCTCTTAAGTAATCATGTGTTATGATTTGCTTGAGAGCTGCATTTCCCTAAATATGAATCACAAATTGATGTATGTGAAAGTTACACGTCTATTAACATTTAAATAACATGATTTATTACCATCAAGTAATCCAGTGGTGGTGACACAGTGGCGCAGAAGGTAGTGCTTTAATCTCACAACAAGAAGGTCGCTGGTTCGAGCCTCGGCTGGGTCAGTTGGCATATCTGTGTGGAGTTTGCATGTTCTCCCTGCGTTCGCATGGGTTTCTTCCTGGTGCTCCGATTTCCCCCACAGTCCAAAGACATGTGGTACAGGTGAATTGAGTAAGCTAAATTGTCCCTAGTGTATAAGTGTGAATGAGTGTGTATGGATGTTTCCCAGAAATGGGTTGCAGCTTGAAGGGCATTTGCTGTGTAAAAACATATGCTGGATAAGTAGGCGGTTCATTCCGCTGTGGCGACCCCAGATTAATAAAGGGACTAAGCCGAAAAGAAAATGAATGAATGAATGAATAATCCAGGGGTAGGGAACCGATGGCTCGGGAGCAACATATGGCTCTTTGACCAAAAATATGTGGCTCTTCAGCTGTCTACCTTCAGTAAAAAATGATAACTGTCACTTAAAATCCGTTTCCTCTTGAAAACACAATTAAAATGACCCTTTTATTGCATATTTTTACAGCAAAATGAATAAGAATAAGAATAAAATGATGTTTCAAACAATGCGTGTGTGCAGAGCTGTGGATTAACCTGAATCGTGACACCAATAAAGGGCATGCAATTTATATTTCAATATTAACCTTACGCACATAAATTCAAATAATATTCATGAGTGGTGTTGGCAAAAAGAAATAAATTCTGTATATTGTCCTTTCTTAATACATGGACTCAGCATGTGATGCTATATATACAGTTGAAGCCAGAATTATTAGCCCCCCTTTGAATTTTTTAAATGTTTCCCAAATGATGTTTAACAGAGCAAGGAAATTTTCACAGTATGTCTGATAATATTTTTTCTTCTGGAGAAAGTTTTATTTGTTTAATTTCGGCTAGAATTAAAAAACAGTTTTTAATTTTTTAAGCACAAAATTATTAGTCCCTTTAATCTATATATTTTTTCGATAGTCTACAGCAGTGTTTCCCAACCCTGTTCCTGAAGGCACACCAACAGTACACATTTTCAACCTCTCCCTCATCAAACACACCTGAATCAACTTATCATAACATCAGAAGAGACTCCAACACCTGAAGTTAATGGGTCAGAAAAGGGAGACATCCAAAATATGTACTGTTGGTGTGCCTCTAGGAACAGGGTTGGGAAACATTGGTCTACAGAACAAACCATCATTATATAATAACTTGCCTAATTACCCTAATCAGCCTAGTTAACCTAATTAACCTAGTTAAGCCTTTAAATGTCACTTTAAGCTGTATAGAAGTGTTTTGAAAAATATCTAGTAAAGTATTATTTACTGTCATCATGGCAAAGATAAAATAAATCTGTTATTAGAAATGAGTTAATAAAACTATTATGTGTAGAAATGGGTTGAATTTTTTTTTTCTCTGTTAAACAGAAATTGGGTAAGAAAATAAACAGGTGGGCTAATAATTCTGACTTCAACTATATATATGGCTCTTTAAAAAAAAAAAATCAGAAATGGCCCCTGATGTAATCTATAAAAGGCAGCTGTAATCATATTATGAACATTTCAAGATGTAATATACATGCATATAATAATAAAAAATAGAGATAATTAATAATAATAATTAATAAAATAACTGTAAAAATTTAACAAAGTAATTGGAATGATATCAGTTCCTATACTCTAAAATGCATGGTAATCTAAACCCAAGACGAGACCTCAGTTGAAGACAAATTTCCTTTTTGAGTCTTTGAACGTCTATTTATATCCATTACCACTATATTTGTTTAGGTAGTAGTACGTATGTTTGATTGACAGTTAGTTTTCAAGGATATAGGAAGGAGAAGTTAAAACATGTGTACACTGCAACTACATCCTTTGTTCATGTGGAGGATACAGCCTGTCAGGAAATCTTCATTACAAGAGTTCTGCAGGAATTGCACCCATTGTGATGGAAGGTGTGTTTCCTTTGACTACCAGTAACTTGTAGCACCACTTGAACCAATCACACCATATCCTGTTCGCAGACAGCTTTTACAGGCTTTCCCATAATCCAGAGTTTCCCTTCATCACTCATAACCGCAATTCAGATTCACTGGAATTATCTGATATTAATAACATGAGACTATTGCCGTAAATTCCCTGAGGTTTATTTTTCTTGATCACATTACAATGGTATCACAGAGCAGGATATTTTAATAAACAAAAATTGAAGTAAATATACATATATAATTGGTGATTTGCCATTTTTAGTTCCACATAAAAAAACATAAATATTTACAAAAAAGGTACAAGCAATTATACAATAGCAGGCAAACTTACAAAAGCAATGTTTTTTTATGAAGCGCAATTCATTTAATCCTCACAATGGAAAAAAAGCTCCTGCTAAAATCAAGCAAGTCCTGATTTCCACTCATCTCCTCTTGGCTGCAAGCGACACTTTTCAGGATCATCTTCAGGTCTGACGAAGAAAGATTTCCTTTGAGTTTCAGCCAAGCAGAAATATGACGCTCACTGTAAAAAAAAAGATCAGAAATTAGGAAAAATGCAGCATTTCCATGTTTACATACATACACTCACCGGCCACTTTATTAGGTACACCTTACTAGTACCGGGTTGGACCCCCTTTTGCCTTTAGAACTGCTTTAATATTTCATGGCATAGATTCAACAAGGTACTGGAAATATTCCTTAGAGATTTTGGTCCTTATTGACATGATAGCATCACACAGTTGCTACAGATTTGTCAGATGCACATCCATGATGCGAATCTCCTGTTCCACCACATCTTAAAAGGTGCTCTATTGGATTGTGTTCTGGTGACTGTGTCAGGTGTGCCAAGAAAACATCCTCCACACCATTACACCACCACCGCCAGCCTGAACTGTTGATACTAGGCAGGATGGATCCATGCTTTCATGTTGTTGACCCTACCATCTGAATGTCACAGCAGAAATCGAGACTCATCAGACCAGGCAATGTTTATCCAAACTTCTATTGTCCAATTTTGGTGAGCCTGTGCAAATTGCAGCCTCAGTTTTCTGTTCTTAACTGACAGGAGAGGCACCCGGTGTGGTCTTCTGCTGCTGTAGCCCATCTGCCTCAAGGTTGGACGTGTTGTGCGTTCAGAGATGCTCTTCTGCATACCTCAGTTGTAGCAAGTGGTTATTTGACTTACTGTTGCCTTTCTATCAGCTGGAACCAGTCTGCCCATTCTCCTGACCTCTGGCATCAGCAAGGCATTTGCACCCACAGAACTGCCGCTTACTGGATATTTTCTCTTTTTCTGACCATTCTCTGTAAACCCTAGAGATGGTTGTGCGTGAAAATCCCAGTAGATCAGCAGTTTCTGAAATACTCAGACCAGCCCGTCAGGGACCAACAACCATGCCACATTCAAAGTCACTTAAATCACCTTTCTTCCCCATTCTGATGCTCGGTTTGAACTGCAGCAGGTCGTCTTGACCATGTCTACATGCCTAAATACATTACAGTTGCTGTCATGTGATTGGCTGATTATAAATGTTGTGTTAACAAGCAGTTGGACAGGTGTTCCTAATAAAGTAGCCGGTGAGTGTATATACACTGTAAAATATATCTGTAAGTGACCAGTTTTCCATATTTTGTGATTCATGTTTTTATTTTGTATTTTTTTCCAGTCTATTTATGCTTTTGAAACGCTTTTTGGCACCCTGATCTTTTTTCCAATAACTTTTAACCTTAAAAAGTTTGAAAAAGTGACATTTTTAATGGTTTAAATTGATGAATTGTCTGTTGTGGTGTTGTATATTATGATACAAAAACTGCCAGTACATTTTTTGTTATTTTACAGACATGTCTCTACATTGTAAAAAAATTATATGATCGATTAGTCCTGATAGCATATGTTTTTAGGTTAATCATGTTCTAATTTCATTTTATAAGTTACACAAGCTGTTTTACATCAGTTTAACATAGATAAGTTCAATAGACTCATACGGTTGATTTGATTTAGCTTAAAATTTCAAGCCAAGTAGCATTAAGTAGTAAAATGTCAATAAAAGTCCCTTTGATATACTGTAGAGTAGAATTTTTGACAAAAAGTCGACAGAACAGAGATCAAGTTCCCATAACCCAACATAAAATCACTTTGTGAATCAAAAAAATACAGAAACTGTTAACTAACAGATATTTGTTTTACTGTGGCACAACAGAATCTGACATACCTGAGGTCAGGGTAAGCTCTCATCAGATTCACCAGCTCTAACTTCACGCTGTCTGGATCCTGAAGTTTCAGCAGTCCTGCTAACTTTGGAAGAATGTCTTTCAACCAGTCCATGTCTGAACCCTGGAAATAAAGCATTTGAATAATGTCATGATGTAAATGATATATTTGTTTCTTAGGTCATTATTTCTGTAATTTATCAATGCTTAACTGTTATTTTAATGACACATGGCATTTCTAATGCACTTGTTTCTGTGAGTACTTACAGCTGAAGTGAGGAAAGCATGTATGCATTCACTGTTGAAGCAGAGTGCTGATGCTGCCGCCTGTTGCTGTACTTTATTGGAAAGTTTGATCTTTTGCTTCATCATTTTCCGTATATATTCAGCTAGAAACTCCTTATGTATTCCACCCAGCAGCTCCTAATCAACAATTGAACAAACAAATAAATCAATCAACCAACTAATCAATCACTCAATCAATCACTATGAAATGGAGTTAATATTATTATTATTAGCAAATATGTCAACTTTTGTCTGACTAATGCCACAGTCACGTTAGAGTTTGAGCTTGCAAAACTCTGTCATATGGTGCTGCGAAAAGGGGCTGGAAGAAACTAGACGATTAGACATTAAAAGAAGCAAGCTATTGGTCCATATTTTACATTTCTGTACAGAGAGGTCATGTTTTGATCTTCGATTGATCTCATGCAGACACGTGATGCGATTTCACAGGTCAAAGTTCACCAAGCTTGAACTTTGCAATGCAGAGAACTGTGATACTCGTTTCATAAGTTTGCATGTCTGCCGTATGAATCATAGTCTATGGGGAAAATAGTGCAGTGTGACCGCAGCTTTATCCTTACCAAATTGATCAATCAATCAATATGATGAGTTATTATTCAGTAAATATATACATTTTGACTGAATTATACTGATCTCACTCACTTTCTGACTTAAAGAAATCAATCTTTAACCTATTTTTTTTTCATACCTGGCAACATGTTTTGTCCAAGTTGTTGAATTTCTGAATATGTCTGCCCAGCTTTGCAAGCAGCTCCTCACATACGCCTTCGCTGTTCTTGAGCCACTCGTTGGAGCCCACCTTCTTGTACAAGTCCTGCAGGAACAGATTTATTAAAAATATATATATTTAATGTATATAAGATTGCGATGCAGTGGCACAGTAGGTAGTGCTGTCGCCTCACAGCAAGAAGGTCGCTGGTTCAAGCCTCGGCTGAGTCAATTGGTGTTTCTGTGTGGAGTTTGCATGTAGCCCTTTCATATGAACTTGGCTAGTAGTTAATAAACGGTAATACTGCAGCTTATTTATACAATGGAAAAATGCAATGCTGCTCAGATGAGTGTATTTCCTGCCAAAATAAAATCACCTCACAGCAGGTTTTCCTAAACAATAAAAATGCTGTGGTCTTGGATCGAGGCCATTTTAAGCCATAAGTAGCATAATGCAGCTTAATATTTGTCTTGTTTTTAATCAGAGCATGAAAGATTCTAGTTCAAATGACATTTTATGCTAATAGTTTAAAGGTGCCATAGAATGAAAATCTGGATATACCTAGGCAAAGCTGAATGATAAGAGTTTAGTACAACTCCTGTAAAAAAATATAGATTTAAGTTATTTTTTAAGTTTATCTAAGCTTGTTTTATACTATGTGGGACTCTTATTTTGAAAATGACTGTAAGGAAGAGTAAGGGCCACCGAACGCGCATGTATGTTCCAAAAGCGTGAGGCGCACCGCATAGCATTTTTTGTTGACAAGAAAAAAAGAAGCGCGTGCGATTTTTTTTTATGTCAGAGTGTTGCTGTTGATATTAATATAACTTTAATATTTAATAATATTGTGATATTCACGATTTGTGAAGTCATACAGTGCCAGATAACTCAAAACAGCAACCACAAGTCTCTCCTCCATCTTCGAAATTCTCTGTTGTTGTCTTGACTGCACAAACACTGCAGGTGCCTCAACGGAAACCCCGCCTCTGCTTTCATGTGATTGGAGAATGAAAAAGACGCGAGTAATGTAACACGCTTTTTCCGCTTAGAGTTGACTTTTTCCAACTGCAGGTGCACAGAGGCGGTTAAAATGTGAGGCTCGCGGGGCGCATAAGCAGCGCACAAAACGCTCGCAACTGCCTCTCAACGCAAAAAGCCCAGGATCAGGAGCAGTTTTGTGAATGAGGCAGTCGAGCATGACCACAGCTCATCAGAATGCAAAATGTGAGATTTACCAATTTTAAATGTATTTAATTGAACCTTTTGTTGGTTTAATGTGTATATTGTGAAATTTGCTGTACAGTATGTTCGTAATGAGGCAATAGACACATGTGCACAATTGTAATGTGCACATGTAAACTTCTGAATATAAGTCTTAAATGCATGTTTGTGCAGCATGTCAAATCCCTCAGCACTGGGATTTTTCTGAACCAATATGCCACCAAATATATATTTGTTAAAATATTAAAAAATTCAATTAAAGCATGATTATTTTGCAGGTGCGTAGTTTGTATTGTAGGGTACATGTGTATTTTTGTGTGTGCGTCAGACACCAACATGAGCTGCTGGAGCATCAGAGCAGAGCTCATTAATATTCACGATCCTTCCAAATAAGGTCAAAACACAACCATACACTGTATTTATTTATTCATTCATTTTCTTTTCAGCGTAGTCCCTTTATTAATCTGGGGTCGCCACAACGGAATGAACCGCCAACTTATCCAGCATATGTTTTACGCAGCGGATGCCCTTCCAACTGCAACCCATCACTGGGAAACATCCATACTTATTCATTACGGTCAATTTTAGCTGAGGCTTGAACCAGCGACCTCCTTGCTGTGAGGCGAATGTGCTACCCACTGCACCACCGCGTTGCCCACACAGTATTTATTTGTAGTATAAACTGTATTTTACCATAGGACAGTTATGCAGTAGGTTACTGTATTTTAAAGTTGCAATGTGAAAATTACTGTGTATTTTTCAGTAAAGATATACAACGCTGTAATATACAGCAAGTATAGATTCTCTGCCCAAACCAGAGCCCAGACTTAACCTGACACAACCTGCAGCCTTCAATCACTTGTGTGTTTATTTAGTCATTACTTAAGTAGCCTAATTTGGTGAAAAGCTATGCCATAATTAGAAATATTATACGAATATTTTAAAGTTGCACAATTCGCGATGTGCGCAGCAACGCTCTACGTCCAGCCACGCATTTCCTCCTCTGACACACATTCACACCGCATGTATAAGCAGAGCTGAAACGCGTGCACAGCGCATACGTAGAGCAGAAACAGTCCATAAAAATCAGTGGATCTTATCAATGCATTTATTGGGTTAAATTGCTACTTTTTACTGTCATTCAATGTGTTTTTGGTCATTATCAAGGCACTGTCACTTTAATTGAGCGTGAAAAAAAGGCCCAGAACCGAAATGATCACAGCACTGCTGCTTCAGCTCTGCTGCTTCAGCTCTGCTCACGCTACACACTGATGCGCAGCTTTTGCTAAATCTCTAAACTGTTTAACATGACGCTGAAAATAAACATACGCTGCTCAGGCTCTGTGTGCGCATACGGTGTGAAAAACAGGGACTTCCACAATGAACAGACACATGGAGCAGGCTTGCCATGGCAGAAAGAATGATAGTCAGCCTTCAGTGTCCTCTTTTGTTACGATTCATTCTGAATAAACAAACAGTGCAGTTTACATGCTTCATCCTTGCTGCATTACTCATTAAGATAAATCTAAACTAATTTCTGTAATACAAACAACTCAGAATTGTATTTGAGAATGTCTGTTATAACAGCCCACATATTAAAAAATAGTCTGGTTTAAATCAGGCTCGGGCTCTGGCTCATATTTACAGTTAATGTGTTGGACCAGACTGATCTCACGAGAAAACGTATTTTACGTTTTGTCAGTTTAGTGGCTAATTCAGACGAATTCGTACGAGTTCAATCGTACGAAATTGTACGATTTTAAAAAGGAGGCGTGGCACCTAACCCCACCCCTAAACCCAACCGTCATTGGGGGATGAGCAAATCATACTAAATTGTACGAATTACATCGTATGAATTCGTACGAATTAGCCACTAAATCAAAAAGTTGCGAGTTGCCGTGAGATTGTGTTGGTTGGACTGGATTGGGACACAAGGTGCACGGGCTTGGGTTGGGTCAGGTTTAATTTTTTGTGCCCGATCTAAGCTCGAACAGCAAGATAAATGGTGCTTTAAATGTAAATACAGTATTTTTGCTCTAATTGATTTACAGTAAGTTACTGGCAAACTGCTGCCAGTAGGTTACTGTAGATTTTACAGGAAATTATAAACAGTGTTTTATATTAGGGTCAATTCCTTGGGTTGAAAATAGACTTTAGACCATTTTTAAAAAAATTTTACACTGACCTAAGCAACATGCATCTATGTAGATATCTGAGAACAAGTTAATACAATGTGTTGATGCATTCTATGACACCTTTAAGAAAAAAAATTGAACTCATTTACCTTCATCTCCCTGTGCATGTTAGAAGTGAAGTAACAGAGGCTGCTTTCTGTCATACTTGTCAGTAAAGACAGGCAATCTGTTTTGACATCTTCAGGGAACAGATGTGCATTCCTTATGTAGTCCCTGTTGAGGGGGAAAACTCCTTCAGCACATTCAAAAAGGGTCGATTTGATTTTTCAGTTGAATATAGATGATACGTACCTGCACTGTATAAGGTATGAGAGGTTGACCATCAAAACGGCCTCAGTGTTGGGCTGCTTGCTCTTAATGACTTTTGCATGAAAAGCTCTATAACTGTATGGACATAAATTGAGTTGATTATAGTCATTTTGTCCACAGACTTGTTTATAAATTATATTCAGAAATTAATATGAAACTAAACAGCTTCATTAAATGGTTTAAAGTTACTCACTCTTTCAGAAAATTGCTCATCTGGCAAGTGATCCTCCGTGCTTTTGTCTTATCGCCAAGCAGCTGTTCAGTCAACTCTACATGTCTATGAAAGCACTAGGAAGAAATTTTAAAAATATTACTCCACAAATTCACTATAGAATGAAACGAAATGATTGCTTGTCAGTTTTCCTAATTACCTGGATCACATCGATGGCCTGAGGACAACAGTACACCTGGTCCATCAACTGTGGAAGATCTCCATCCTTCCAGGCTGTTTCTTCTCTTTGCAGAATATTGTGGAGGCATGTGCTCACTTCCCTCTAGACAAATTAAAATTGAAACTTTGAAGTGGCTATTTGGAGAAATGTGATGTAATTATCAGTTTTTATTGCCAATGTGTGAACCAATGTTACACAGGACATTTAAAGTGATAGTTCACGCAAAACAAATGAATATTTGATTATTTACCTCACCTTTGACTTATTCATAAGACTTATTCTTAAGTTTTTTGTTCTGAGCACAAGAGAGGACATACTGAAAAATGTTGAAAACCTGTAACCATTGACTTCCATAGTGCTTGTTTTTCCTATTACAGAAGTCAAAGTTTACCGGTTTCCTACATTCTTCAAAATATCCTCTTTTGTGCTCAACAGAATAAAGTGAGTAAATGATCACAGAATATAAATTTTTGGGTGAACTTTCCCTTTAAATAAACAAGACCTTCCTGATCTTTTAATGTACTTATTTAGCTATGAAATATGTGAAAAATATCTGCCTGTTTATCAGAAACATTCCTTAAATAGGTTTATGAAGGAAATTATAAAGCATCAAACCTCCTCGTTGGATAAAAACTGCTGTTCCAGTGGTGCAAGCAAGTCTTCGGGAAGCAGCGGATCAAGCTTTGTTTGATCGATCATTTCTTTTATTTCTCTGATATTTAGAATGCTGCAGACAAAGAAAAACAAAATAGAACTTGAAACTATATCATTACCTGCACTGTAAAAAAAGTCAATAATTTTAACAGCTAAAAAAAAAGTAAATAAATATCTGTTAGCCAGTTTACACTAAGCTTCCTTAATATACACAGTGAATAATCGTAAATTGACTTCCCCAAAATTCCCTGCATGACTCTTTTTATATATTTATTTTTATCGTTGACATTATTACATGGTTCCTCTATTTTTTTTATAATTACTTTTTACTTTATAGTGTAATGTTACATCTAATGTTGATAAATAATGTTTATCGCATTACTTTATTTTAAAATTATTTTTAATGATTAAATGCCATTTTTTTACTTCAAATTTTACAGATTTAGTTTTATTTATTTATTTATAAAAATGTAGTGTAAATTGTTTATTGATGATTAAATGCTATTTTACAGATTTTGATTTATTTATTTGAGTTCAGATGCAAAAACCTCTAAAAGCCTTTTGATATTTTCTTCTAAAATTAAGATTTTTCTTCAACTCCTATATGTAGGCTCAGTAATTTTACTTTTGTAGTGATGGATAAGATATTTTCATGGACTTTCAAGAGAAATAACTGAACAAACATGAACAGGAGGCTGAAAAAAATGCACATTTTACTGATGACATTTAGAGGTTTTTGCATCTGAACTCTTTATTTATTTATTTATTTATTTATTTATTTATTTATTTATTTATTTATTTATTTATTTATTTATTTATTTATTTATTTATTTATTTATAACAATGTAGTGTAAATTATTTTTAATGATTAAATGCCATTTTTACCTCAAATTTTACAGATTTTGATTTATTTATTTATTTATTTATTCATTTATTTATTTATAACACAGAAGTGTAAATTATTTTTAATGATTAAATGCCATTTTTACTTCAAATTTTACAGATTTTGATTTATTTATTTATTTATTCATTTATTTATTCATAACACAGAAGTGTAAATATTTTTAATGATTAAATGCCATTTTTAGCTCAAATTTTACAGATTTTTATTTATTTATATTTTATTTATTTATTTATTTATAACAATTTAGTGTAAATTATTTTTAATGATTAAATGCCATTTTTAGCTCAAATTTTACAGATTTTGATTTATTTATTTTTTATTTATTTATTTATTTATAACACAGTAGTGTAAATTATTTTTAATGATTAAATGCCATTTTACAGATTTTGATTTATTTATTTATAAATGTAGTGTAAATAATTTTAATGATTAATTTTTCCTTTAAATTGTACAGATTTTGATTTATTTATTTATATATTTATTCATTTATTTATAACAATGTAGTGTAAATTATTTTTTAATGACTAAATGCCATTTCTACTTCAAACTTGACAGATTTTGATTTATTTATTCATTTATTTATTTATAACAATGTAGTGTAAATTATTTTTAATGATTAAACACCATTTTTACTTTAAATTTTACAGATTTTGATTTATTTATTTATATATTTATTTATTTATAACACAGTAGTGTAAATTATTTTTAATGATTAAATGCCATTTTTACTTCAAATTTTACAGATTTATTTATTTATAACACAGTACTGTAAATTACTTTTTGATGACTAAATGCCATTTTTACTTCAAACTTGACAGATTTTGATTTATTTATTTATTTATTTATTTATAACCATGTAGTGTAAATTATTTTTAATGATTAAATACCATTGTTACTTTAAATTTGACAGATTTTGGTTTATTTATTTATTTGTTTATTTATTTATTTATTTTTTTATTCATTTATAACAATGTAGTGTTCCTAGTAATTATGATATTATTAATTAACTATCATGGCTTTTCAAACCTGTAATGGATTCTTAATTCTGCCATCCATTATATGGACACAATCATATAAAAAGCTTCTTTGTGTTTTCAGGCTTACAAAACACATAAGCATTGGTAAGACGTAAGAGACTAAATGAAATGGAACTCATGTCTGCTTTACTTTTATTTTTTTATGTCAGAATATCTGTGTCAGTCAGTTTTAATTCTATTTCAAGGTTAGTTAAAATAAATATCTTATATTTAAAATGTAAGTAAAACGTGACTGTGCTTTGCAAAAAAAAAGTCTTCATTATCACGTTGTTCCACTCAACAAAGATGCATGCAGTGTTACGATGTGTACATATTATTACACATGCACCATAACCATGTGTTTCTCTTACCTGGGGTAATCCTGGTTCACCCACTGCAATATTAGCACACAGTCTTTGTCACACAATGTGTACTCTGCCACTTCCCTCAGTCTGGCAGCGAAGGCCTTATGATACAGTGTGGCATAAAACTGGCACACATTCTCCTGTTCCGGATAGCAGCCGCTCACCCACGTCACAACTTTCAGCAAGTCTTCTTTCAGTCGTTTTGCTTTGCAGATGATCGCCTGCTGCATTGAGTCTACCGGTGCATCCTCCATGCGCCTCTCAACCAGCTTCTCCAGGAGAGCCTCGTGGATCTGTTTACATCTTCTAGGCCTCCATGATGGTCGTTGCTTTTCCTGAAAGCCCTCCCAGCGAATGTCCTGCTTCTCCTCCTCCAGGACGGCATGCACAGCTTCTTTCAACATCTCCTGCTCCTCTTTGCTCTGGAGCTCCAGGGAGTTTTCCAGCGTCTGCCTCACACGCTCCAGCAAGTCCTCATAGTCTTTTACTAGCCTTGCTTCGGAATCTTCCTCTTCCTCCACCAGCTCCATTTTGGATCCAATCCCATCCTGTTTCAGTACAAACAGGCGGTCTTCTCTGAGAATCAGCTGCTTGCATGCATCCACAAAACGATGAGCTTTCAGATTCTGCTTAAAAGTGGGAATCTCTGTAGAACACAGAATAATGTGTCATTTTTTGTGTATCAACGATGTTTAAAACCCAACAGTCAACTTTATCAAATGAAATGAGTGTAGTTAACTCAAAATTTACTGAAAGTTAATTCTACTTATTTGAAAAGAGTTTTAAACTCAGTGTTAAAGGTAATGAGTTAATTAAATATCTCATTACTTCAACTTAAATGAAGTAAGTTCACTGTACTCAAATAGATTCGTTTTTTTTAACTCAAATGGTTTGTTGCAATCGGTTTCCTCAAATGGTTTGAGTTGTCTTAACTTATTGGGTTTTACAGTACTCAGTTGGTTTGAGTTATCTTCATTTATTGGGTTTAACTGTGCTTAAATTTCTTCGTTTACTCAAGTGGATTAAGTTCACAGTACTCATTAGAATTAGTTTTTGACCTTAAATGATTTGAGTTACCTTATTGGGTTTTACAGTGTAGAGTAAACATAGGTAAATAAATAGAGTAAAACAAGAGTAAACAGCAAAGTTATAAATTTTACTTACATCATTTTAACTTTACACAATTTATTTTTGTATAGCGACTTTAAAACTTAATTTTCAAAGTACTTCACATTAAAAAAATACAAAGATGGAAGAAAAAATAGTTATGCAGAAGATTATATATATATATATATATATATATATATATATATATATATATATATATATATATATATATATATATATATATATATATATATATATATATATATATATATATATATATATACAGTGTCGGAAACACTGTAAATATAATACTGAATGAAAAATTAAATGAAAAATGAAAAATACACATACATCTCACAAATAGGCAGGTCTTAAAATGTGAGTGTTTTTAATTATTGCACTTTATGTGTTTAATTTCAGATGGTTTACAAATAAAATGTCACATTTCTAATAAAATTTGCATCATTTGAGTAATGTTATTTAGCATGCACTCACTGTAAGGTCTAGGTTTGGTTACACTGTAAAACAGTCAAAATCACTAAATGAAATAAGTTAGTTTAACTTATAATTTTTTTAAAGATTAATTTCACTGAGTGAAAAAGTTATCATAACTTATGAATGGATATTATTTATCAGAGCTCAAAACTAATGAGTTATGGATGAATGAATTATAATCTTTGTCTTAACCTAACTCTAAACCTAGGAGCTATACTAAATCATTCATAGCGATTTGATAACTGAACTTAAAATGTTTAAGATACTAATACTGAGAGTTTGACAACACAAATGATCAACACAAATAATATGTACATGACTCTATAATCATAGTCATTCGGTACTCATACTCATAATGTTTTAAAATTTAAATGGTTTGCCTTAATTGGTTTCCTCAAACAGTTTGAGTTAACTTCTGGGGTTTTGCAGTGTAGGGTCATTGCAGATATGTGTAATTTACTGTTATTAGCCTACTAAAACCAGGATAGTTAATATAAATGTAAAACAAAATGTTTCCTAAACACTTCATATATTACAATTTTGATAACTTTTAAAATAGTGGATAATTATTTTATATATTTACTCAAATTTAGCTAAGTATAAACAATAGCTGTGCAGCATTTATTAAAGTTAAACGTTTACTATAAGGCGTTATTAAAATCTTAATTGCCAATACACTGTGAGGTAACGTGAACGAACTTTATTTTCATTAACTAACGTTATCAAAGGTGAATAAATACTGTAATACTGTTATAAATGTATTGTTTAACATTTAAAAAACATTATCTAACATTAACTAATGTACTATAGTTTAAAATTGCTACTATTTTATCTACTATGCATCTTTAAAATAAATCCAAGCAGACTTTGCATAAATCTACAAAATAAGGATACATTTTATAACACAGTATGCCATAATATGATAGGTTATTAAACAATCCTAAGGCGTTTCATATCTTACAGGAGACCCAATGAAAATGTAAGTCGTCTTACCTGGAGAATGGCTCTTTTTGGCATTCTTTTTAAAAATGTTTAACACTCCGTGCTTTTTCGTCATCGTTTCTTTGATGAAGAAAACAAACAACGCGTTATCAGGCTAGGAGGAAAGGCAGTTCAGATCTTCTTATATTTATCTACAGCAAGGTAAAGGCTTTGTGGAAATAACGGGCTTTTTATAGGCTTCATCTGCGAGAGAGAGGCGGAGCAAAACATCATCAAGCTTCATCCTTGTTGGGAGTTTTCATGCGCGTCTGTTTATCACACTTAAGAAAAGGAAGACCCCGTTTATTCACAGCACAGACGGGTAAATAAACAGACATAAATACTAAGTATACAGTCAATCTGAAAGTGAGAGAAATGTCAAGAGCCTATTTTAAGAAGTCTTCTCAGCGATTTCATCTCAAAGATCAAGGTTCCTGATTCAAAACAAACACATTAAAACATTCAACTGTTTTAATAATCTTTAGTAAAACGGCGAATAATTAATAAAGTAGTCTTAATCTGCTAATTTATGACTAATACGTTCAAGATTAAGTTATTATCAAAATATGACAAACACAAATCTGACAGCAGTGTTTGTTTTACACAATTCCCTATTGGTAATGTACGTATGTAGTCTATATTAACCCATTCAGACATGAATTATGTTCCTATTTACAGAAAAAAAAAGTACAAAAGCATATATTACCTGTTCTTAAAGCTTCTATAGGCCTAAATGAGATCAAATTAAATCATTATAAAATAATACATATATTATAATCTTTTTTTTTTTGTCCATTTCACTGGACATCGGGTCAGTTGTAGCCTACTTCAAAACATGAAATTCAAAATAAAATAATACAAATTGTTGATCTTAAAGTTTCTACTGAAGGTTAAAAACTTGAACAATATAATATTTTAACCTCGTTAGTTTCTTTGTTTGTTTGCTTGTTTGTTTATTGACTGCATGTTAAAACCCACTATTATAATGTGAAGACATTCAAAGCTTGAATACACCCAAACATAAAAATGCTGTTATCATTTACTCATACTTTACTTGTTTCAAACCTTTATGAGTTTTCTGTTGAACACAAAAGATGATATTTTGAAGAAATCTGGAAATCTGTAGCCATTGACTCCAACAGCATTTTTTTCTATTGAAATCAATTTTAATTTTTGGGTGATCTATCCCTTTCACGTCTAAACCTACTGTACATTATAATCAACAGACTTTATTTGATGTTTTTACATCTAAGCAAAGTCAATTATAATAGATGTTTTTTTTTAATCCTGACTTAAAACTTGCAATTCTACAATCTATGTTTAACTTGTATTAGTAAATGCTCTTTTTTTCTACATATAATCTAAATATTGACAAACATATAAATAAATGTGAATAAAAACATTAAACATTTTGCTTACTTCTGTTTGGAACAAATTGCTTTCATGCTTTTTTCACCCTAGTGGATATTTTTCATGACTAAAGCACAATATAATAAACAGCAGATTTTAATGTGGTAAAACGGTCTAGAACAAAGAAAGAAAGAAAGAAAGAAAGAAAGAAAGAAAGAAAGAAAGAAAGAAAGAAAGAAAGAAAGAAAGGGCCAATAGGCTACCTTAGCAGCTTGAAGCATGCCCCTATTACATTGCATTTAGTTAAAAAAAAAAGTGGATGCAGCAAATGAGTGCCATTATTATGCCATTATTATCAAGCCCGTGGCCAGGGGGGTTCGGACGTGGTTTGAAAGACCTGCCAGCCACTGACAAAGGTCTAGAATTTCCAATTGGTCCAGAATTTTTGGCACTTTTTTCTGATTTGTCCCAGTTTGACTGCTTTGCCATCATAAATTGAGGAAATAAACCATCGAAGGTCCATATGAAGGAAGTAAAGTCAAATTTTGCTATTGACCTACTGTTGTTAAATAGAAAAAAATAACATTTTACAAGTAACTTTTATTGTAATCTTCTAAATTCTTTTTCTTTTTATTCTTATATTAAAATAATTTTATTATAAATAAAATTATCATAGAATAAAATCTAATAAAATAACCAATAACAAAATTGGCCAGTTTTAAAGTTAATCTTAATACTAATTAGTCTGTTGTTGTTATCCATGAATTGTAACATTTTTCAAGAGAGGCTAGAAAAAAATCGTGAAGCTCTACCTTATTATTATTATTATTATTATTATTATTATTATTATTATTATTATTATTATTATTATTATTATTATTGTTGTTTTAATTGTTTTTTATTCAAATGGGCAAATTCTGAGGAAAGTTGAATGTGATGACCAGTTTGTCTAATAACTGACAACAAGCTATATATTTTCTAATAATATATAATGTAAATTTGTATTTTAAAAATTCTTTTTTTTTCCATATTTATTTATTTAACATTTTTAGGAAATATTTTCGATACATCAAACATTGTGAAAATTAATTAACATCAGAAATTAATTAAATAAGCAAATAACTGCAAAAAAAAAAAAAAAAAAAAAAAAAAAAAAAAACACCCTTTCAGGTGACTTGTCAATAAAAATGCACAGGACATACTGTAAATAAAAAGTCAAATAAAACCTTTCTTGACACGAATTATTCCATAAAGAACATATAAAGAGCTCTTATTGCACAAAAGGTTTTAAAAGCACATGGCTTAATAAATGTTCCTCATACTACGAAATAAACATATATTTTTAAAAAAAGTTTAATACTAAAGCTCTTTGGGGAACCAAATATAGCTCATTTGGCACAACTTTTAAATCATTTCCCCATGTAGCCATATGCATTATTTGCGTGATTTTAAATATGTTCCAACATATTTGGTGAAACATGTCAGTTAAAATATGGCCTTAAGTTTTATTTCTGTTTGACTTGAGCAAATTAAATGTAAAAAACTAAATAAATCAACAGACCATATTCTAATTTAATTATTTATTTTGACGAAATATTTAAAATACCTCACTATATACTGTAGATACCCATTTTAATTCTATTTTACTCCCGAAATATGGCATTGAACTGAAAGTATAGTGAGATTAATTGCTTATGTTTCTAATTTTTACGAAAAAAAACACCTCCTAAATGTATTTATTTATTTTTGTTTAATGCAAGCAGCAGTGCTTTGATTGTGTGCAGATATCCTGTCAACATATCCTCCTTTCTATATGTCCATACCTGTAAAATCCACAGTCACAATCACAGTCTGGAGCACTGCTTTATTGGAAATTCCCAATGAAGGGAAAGTACACTCCTCTTTTGAAACCATTTAATGGACCGAGCTGAAACAGTGAGTAACTTTAGACTGGAAAAAGTATTAATTAAATTCTTGACCTCTCTTTATCTCTGAATGAATGAGTTTGACCTGGTTTAAATCTTATGATGGCTGAAACAATAACAAGCTATTAACCGGTACTGGGGGGAAAAAAAGCTGACTAAAGGATTTGTCATTATATATTTGACAAAGTTCAAATGTCTGTTTATGATTAGTGAATAGATACCAACTAATACAATAATGAGCTTGTCGGAATCATTTCCTAATTATTTATCATTTAAAAGAATTAGTAAAATAAATATTATTTGTTTGAAATAAACAAAACATATATTATTCATGCATGAATAGTATGTTGAAGTCAGAATTATTAGCCCGCCTTTTAATTTTTCTTCTTTAAATATTTCCCAAATTATGTTTCAAGAGTTCCCACTTAGATATGCTTGGCGTTTAAAGCAGGTTTGGCATGCTGTCCCAGGAGAGAACCCTGAGCTTGGAGATATTTGAGCCCAGGGCTCCCGCCCGGTCAATCAGGACATCCGTGATCAGGTAGGTCTCGATAGCTCCCCCTTTAGAAAATGGAGGAAAAGGAGGAGATGGGGTGGAAGGGGGGATTCTTCCAAACGAAGATAGAGCAGTAGGAAGAAAATGATCCATTTATAGTAAACTAGGATTACTCTGATTGGATTATTACTGATTACAGATGAGCGGCCAGTCGTGCTCAATCATATCACGTGCTCCTCTCGAAATTAGTTTATGAAACTTCACTTAACAGAGGAAGGAAATTTTCAAAATGTGTCTGATAATATTTTTTTCTTCTGGAGAAAGTCTTATTTAATTTATTTGGGCTAGAATAAAAGCAGTTATTCATTTTTAAGAAACCATTTTAAGGTCAAAATTATTAGCCCCTTTAAGCTATTTTTTTTCTGATAGTCTACAGAACAAACCATCATTATACAATAACTTGCCTAGTTACCCTAAGCTGCATATAATTAACCAAGTTAAGCCTTTATATGTCACTTTAAGCTGGATAGAAGTGTCTTGAAAAAGATCTAGTAAAATATTATTTACTGTCATCATGGCAAAGATAAAATAAATCAGTTATTAGAGATGAGTTATTAAAACTATTATGATTAAACAGAAATTGGGGAAGAAAATAAACAGGGGGGCTAATAATTCAGGGGGACTAATAATTCTGACTTCAACTGTATGTTTAGGTATTTTTAGTATATTTTAAATTTACATTCATAAATTTGTCTCCACTAAGAACACAAATGTTTATTTTCTGGATGTTACTTTTGTGATCAATAAATAATTGGTTATTCTTTATTGATTGGTCATAGTTTGCACACAGTTCCCAATGACAATATTTTTCTTTATAAAGATTACTATAGCAATGATCAAATACAGAGCTGTAGCCAGCCTGGTGAAAGGGGTGGTTAATTTTTTTCTCAAAAAGTGAACCTTTTTGCAGTTATAGGCCTCATTAAGCTACTGTTTAATTATGAGATGTAAATACTTGCATTTATTCTCCGGTCAAACTTTCTTTGTTTGTCTCTTCACCGGAGACTGGAGAACTCTGGATGTCCATCATAGAGAAGCTGCAGGTGTGAGGAGACACTGCTCGCTGCAGAGCCACTTGAGCTCCAGCGAGGGGGAGCTTGAGCTCCAACTCCTCCTCCTAGAAGCTGTTCTAATGTGTTCACCCACCCCACCCCTAACCCCAACCCCCAGTGACATCACTTGTAAAAGAAGTCAAGGAAGGAGGAGCTGGAGCTCAAGCTCCCCCTTGCTGGAGCTCAGCTTTGTCCTAGTGGCTCTGCAGTAAGTACCTCTTGGGGGTGTGAGTAGGTCCCCAGCGGGTGACTCGAGATGCAGATATGAGTTAACAGCGACGACTGGGTTCGAGTCTTATAAAGAGCGGCTCCAAAAAGAGGGTAAGATAAAAACATAAACCAAAAAATAAAATTATAAAAATAAAAAGTAAATAACAGGGTGAGTATGTGGTAAAATCTGAAAACGTGATAAACACCAGGGGACTTTTCTTTTTTTGGCTTGCTTTTCAAAACACTATTGGAGGGGTTTAGGAAAGGGGGTGGGTCGGGTAATGTCAGTCAACAGCGGCCTCTGGTGGATTTACGTGAGAAGAGCAGGCGCGAATGGCTCTATCTAGAGATATTTGAAATCTGAGAAAGCAAACCGCCAACTTATCCAGCATATGTTTTTACGCAGCGGATGCCCTTCCAGCCACAATCCAGTACTGGGAAACACCCATACACACTCATTCACACACACTACGGATAATTTAGTTCATCAAATTCACCTGTATCACATGTCTTTGGATTGTGGTGGAAACCGGAGCACCCAGAGGAAACCCACGCCAACACGGGGAGAACATGCAGACTCCACAAAGAAATGCCAACTGACCCAGCCGACACTCGAACCAGTGACCTTCTTGCTGTGAGGCGACCGAGCCACAGTGCCACCCCATGTTAAAAACTACATCAGTTATTTGAACATTTAAACGATTTCAAACTTTCAGAGGAGGCTTTCTCAAGCCACCATAAAGTTTGTCTACGAACTTTACTGTTCTAGTTTTAGATTAATAATGGATTCAGTTTACTGTAAATTAGGCTATTTGTCGATTGTATGTCATTCCAATTTAAGCAAAATGAATGGGAAATGACTGAAATGAACCTACAATTCTGGAATGAACTGCGTATTTAATTACTTTATTGAGCTTTGTGTTTTTATAAATTATCGTGAAGCCTTTAGTTGATGCAGGAAGCGCAGACTTCTTCAAAATATCATTTGTTCTTTTCAGACATTCAGTATTGCATGCTTGTGGCTAAAAGAGAAGTAAAACAAGGAACACGATTTTTTAAATTTTAGTAAAGCCACAACATCTTAATATGAACATGTGAATCAATGTTGTGAAAGTGGTCATTTGACTCATCTATTATTAAAGTTGCTTACTTTAGCTGTTACTGTGCACACGATTCAGACGAAACAATTAAAAACAATAAGCCATAATTGTTTATTTTGGATGCACAAGGATTAATGTTCATTTTTTATACATTTTGAATATCTATACAATGTAAATAGATGTTCCAACACCATTCACTTTAGCTGATTGTATCAGCTTATAAAACTGTTTCCCTTTTATATGAGAGTCAGAAAACCCCATGGTGAATTAAATCTGGACTGGGTTATGCAATTGCCTGGGCAGGGGGGTCATGCTTTAACAGAAGTGGTCATTTATTTTTTACTTTTGACTGTATTTCCCAAACTTTAATATCTATCTATCTATCTATCTATCTATCTATCTATCTATCTATCTATCTATCTATCTATCTATCTATCTATCTATCTATCTATCTATCTATCTATCTATCTATCTATCTATCTATCAAGAGTGTAATGGTACACTGAAGTCATGGTTCGGTACATACCTCAGTTTTGGAGTCACATTTCGATATGGGTTTTGTACAAATAAGCATCAAATCGTGAGTGCTCTTGTTTTTGAATAGGCAAGTGTTTTGTCCAACGCAATCTCACGGCAATTTGTAACTTTTTGATTTAGTGGCTAATTTGTATGAATTTGTACAATATAATATCTACATTTTAGTACGATTTGCTCATCACCCAATGACGGTTGGGTTTAGGAGTGGGTTGGGTGCCACGCTTCCTTTTTAAAATCATATTTTCACGTGACTGAACTCTATGAATTAGCCAATAAACTGACAAAACGTAAAATACTTACGTTTTCTCGTGAGATCATGCTGGTTTTGTCACAATCAGCTAGAGACCTGAAAAGCTTCCAGTGATGCAAAAGTACAAAATGAACACAATAAAGAAAAAGAAAAAACTTTATAATTAGAAACACAGTTGAAGTCAGAATTAGTAGCCTCCCTGAATTATTAGCCCCCCTGTTTATTTTTTTCCCCAATTTCTGTTTAACGGAGAGAAGATTTTTTTTCAACACATTTCTAAACATAATAGTTTTAATAACTCATCTCTAATAACTGATTTATTTTATCTTTGCTCTGATGACAGTAGATAATATTTGACTAGATATTTTTCAAAACACTTCTATACAGGTTAAAGTGACATTTAAAGGCTTAACTTGGTTAATTAGGTTAACTAGGCAGGTTAGGGTAATTAGGCAAGTTATTGTATAAAGATGGTTTGTTCTGTAGACCTTCAAAAAAGAATATAGCTTAAAGGGGCTAATAATTTTGTCCATAAAATGGCTTTTAAAAAATTTAAAGACTGCTTTTATCCTAACCGAAATAAAACAAATAAGACTTTCTCCAGAAGAAAAAATATTATCAGACATACTGTGAAAATTTCCTTGCTCTGTTAAACATCATTTGCGAAATATTTAGAAAGAAGAAAGAAAAAAAAAATCAAAGGGGGCTAATAATTCTGACTTTAACTGTATATGGGCCTAATAATTTATTAATTATTAATATCATTAATAATTAGGCCCAAAATGTGGACCTTTAGAATCGTCCTAACTTCTGCATGTATGGCTGCATTTCGTCTTTAAACGAATGCTATGGAGCGGTATGATGCTGTTTCTTTTCACACTAGCAGCCGTATAGACGGCTTTTTCGCTGTTACCAGTTTTTTCCAGTAGCTTGCCATGTATGTTGGTGGACTTGAGATGCAGAGAGGAGTTGACCACAACGTCAGGGTTCGAGTGCTTCCACAAAACGAGTAAGACAAAAGCCAAAAAGAAAAAATTTAAATAAACAGGGTGAGAATGTGGTAAAATCTGAAAACGACGTAAAAATCAGGAGGCTTTTCTTTTTCTCGATTGCTTTACAAAACACTGTCGGTTGCGTTTAGGGAAGGGAGTGGGTTAGTGAATCTGTCAGTCAAACAGCGGCCTTTGGTGGATTTACACAAGAACAGAAGGCGTGAATGGCACTCGTGAGAGAAAATTACGATCTGAAAAAGCGTACACAGCGGCCTCTGGTGGTTTTGCAAAAGTAAAAACTGCAAAAAAATTTAGCTTCTGGGACATATTTGGTGCTCTCCAGAAATGATGTATATGGCTATGTTTTCAGAATAAGCCTGGGTTGCAACTGTGACCCCCATACCGTTTCTTTCTTTCTTTCTTTCTTTCTTTCTTTCTTTCTTTCTTTCTTTCTTTCTTTCTTTCTTTCTTTCTTTCTTTCTTTCTTTCTTTCTTTCTTTCTTTCTTTCTTTCTTCTGCAAAATGCATGCAAAAATTAACATTGCCTTATTGTTTTTAGACAAAACTGTGAGCACAGAGTTGTGGTGCATACTCTTACAACTAAAATAACCCCGTTTGATTGATCTCCTCTACATCTTACTGACATACTCCCACAAGAATATGAACAGTCGTGCTGTCTGGGTCAGTGCAGTTCAGTGTTCACACTTCAGGTCTCACTGAGAAAAAAAATAACATGTCTAATCTTTTGCTGAGATTCCTTAAACATGGACTTTGTAACAGTAGGGAATTACGATCGAGTATTTTTGGCCTTGTTTGTAAGGAGCACAGTGGTTATCTTTTGGTTAGTGTTTTAAATAAATTGTAACTCACATGTAACTTTCCTGAGATACAGTATCTTGCAGTTAGTCGTTTTCTTTGAAGACAAGCACATTAAAAATCACATAAGCTGCTGTGGAGTTGGCTATGTTTAGACTTGTTAATGACCGACTGACATTTGAGGAGACCCAGATTGAGGGGTTTTCCTGTCAGCTGCAGACTACTCTATGTTCCTCCTTTAAATCACGTGATTTTTAAAATATATTTGTAATTTATTTTAGTTTAGTTTTAGTATTCAAAATTAAATACAGTTAAAATGTAAAATAACCTAATGTAAATAACGCTGTTTTGCACGAAATTAACCAGCATGGATAGTTGTGCACTGTCATCAGATCTTATCTGCGTAAATGTTTGTGTTTGTGAGATAATGGGTTTATTTTTCTGCAATGAACACATGAGCTGGCTTCAAACGATTTTCACTTGCTCTAGATTCACGTGTAAAGAAAACAGCACCAATACAAATAAGGCTTCACTGTAAAAAAAAAAAAAAAAACTTGCTGCCTTATTTAATTTTTTTGTTGAATATTTTTTCTAATCATCTCACTTCAAACAGACTAAAAATATTAAGTTGAATATTAATTTAAAAGAGTTGAAATTTTAATAAAATAAAATAAGTTAAAGTATCGAATATATTTGATGTCATTAATTGGGTTTGTGGGTGCTGTTTATGTTAAAGAGCACTTCTCTGTGAAACTCTGTGAGGAAGGGAAAGTTCAAAATTAATAATTCCTCAAATTCATCTTTTGTTGGTTAGCTCACCATAAGCATGGATGATGAAAAATTAATCATTTCTGATAAATAAAACTCGGAGGGTTCTTCCAATAGAGCAGGAGGCATGATTTGCAAAAAAATAAATTTCTTTTTCAATGCTGCGCAAACCAAAATAAACACTTGGCCATGCAAAAAAAGAAAAGAAACTATGATTAAATTAAATTAAATTAAATTAAATTAAATTAAATTAAATTAAATTAAATTAAATTAAATTAAATTAAATTAAAGTTAATTTAATTTAATTATTGCGGTGCAGATGCAATAAGAAACACACACACAAACCAAAACCTGGCCTTTAAATTAACGAAACCGCACCAGTTCGAAACTTAAAGGGGATAATTCACACACAAATAAAATAAAGAAACAGAATTACAGGGGATAGTGGGGAAAATAAGAAAAATAAGACAAACTGTAATTTTTCCTATGTTGTATGGTATACAGTGATGTATTGTCTTGTTAAACACCAATAAAAAAAAAAAAAAGCGAATAAATATCATTTAAAAACAGTTACAAAATACTATGAATGTGTTGTGTTTACGTACACTGTCAAAAATGCTGACTTCCAACATAAATTAAGTTAACTTAATTGTGTTTCACAAATTTAAGTAAACTGAACATTAACAATTTAATTGTCACAAAAAAAACAATTGTGTTGATTCAGCTCATTTTAAGTACATTTTTTTGAGCGTACTTTAAAATAAACATTTGAACTCTTGCTCGCTGTTATTAGTAATTCGCTTGCGTGCACTCAAGCTAATAGAATGTTACACTGCTCTCTTGTGCACTTAAAGAGAGAACATAAACTACCTAACTTAAAGCATAAACAAATCAACAAAAGAAAATTCATCTTTACCACACTCAAAAAATGACATTTGCTATTTGTTAAAAGTAATGACTTAGTGAAGGTTATTTATAAACTAATTTCGAGAGGTGCTTATGATTGTCCACAGCTGGTCCTGCATTAGCTAACACATGATTTACCAATCAGATAAATTCCTAACTCACTAAAGATAACCAGGGTTTCTTAAGCTGCAGTCACACTGGGCTTTGTGTGTGCGAAATTCTGTCGTACTGCGCTGCGAAAGGGGGCAGGATTAAACAAGATGATTAGACATTTTAAAAAAAGCGAGCGATTGCTCCATGTTTTAAATTTCTGTCCAGAGAGGTCCTGTTTTGATCCTCTATTGGTCTCACGCAGTCAAGTGATGCGATTTCGCAGGTCAGAGTTTACCAAGCTTAAACTTTGCACCGCAGCGAACTGCGAAACTTAACGCATGACCCTGCGTTTCCGGTCTGACGCATTCGCGTGCGTATGAATGGAAGTCAATGGGAGGAAAAGCCCAGTGTGACCGAAGCTTTACCTCAGTGTCTTGAAGAATCTCCCCTCCCACCCCTACTCCTACTCCTTTCTTGATTGGACAACACGGCAACCCAGTGATTAACATTATTGTCTCACAGCAAGAATGTCACTGGTTAAAGTCCCTACTAAACCAGTCTACATTTTTTGTTTGCTTGGGTCACACTTTATTTTGATGGTCCGTTTGTTGAATTTAAGTTACATTGCATCTACATGCTGACTAATTCTCATTAGATTATAAGTAGACTGTTAGGTTGGGGTTAGGGTTAGTGTAAGTTAACAAATACTTGTAGAGTTTCATATAGTCAGTTAAATGTCTGTTGAAGGAGCAGTATCAACAGCTATTAAGCAGACAGTCTACTACTTAAATGGACAATCAAAATGAATCTTTATCTTTGCTTGTTCTCCCCATGCTTGCGTGGGTTTCCTCCAAGTTCCCCTGTTTCCTCCCACAGTCTAAAAACAAGCCACCTAGTAAATTGAACATTCCAAATTGACATCATAGTCAAGCCTCTAGTAAGCCCCTATATATGTCAATAGCCAGAAATAAGTTGGGGGAGTTCATTGAGATTTACCCGAGCTCAAACCCCCCTCCTGCCCTGCTAGAGCGGAGTGTCCAGTTCCCAGGGCTCAAAGATCTTATAAGCTCAGGGCTAACTCCAGAGACAGCATGCCAAACAAAGCTCCATTATCAATCACAGGTTAAGTGTGAACTCTTGAATTAAAATTGAGCAGATTATTTATTTATTTATTTATTTATTTTTGCAGGGGAAGGACAACTTCATTGTTTTATGTTCAAGCCACTTAAATGTGTAAAAAACAATAAGTTAACTTAATTCCTTCATGTTGTCCCAATACAAATCGATAGTGTGGAACCCAGCATTTTGTGTAAAGGAAAAATAAACAGAAAATGAATACATAAAAACATCAAAACAAACAACCTGACTGAATAAACCCTTTAAATTAAATTGATTTAAACCAGTATTTATATGTATACAGAGCTCAACATGTATGAGAACACCTCTCACAAATCTCTCACTTACATTAATAATTCCTATGGGAAGCTTTACAATACTAAATTTATGCATATACATTAGATTAGTCAGTACTGAAGCCAAATCTAGAGCTAATCTAACAAAAAAAAAAACATTCGTACACCCAAATTTATAAGTTAGGGAAAAATATTACATAAAAAATTGAAACAGCAAAATTCATGAGGAAACAAAAAATGTATACAATTCTTGTTGAAAATTTGTAGTTTGTAATTTTGTTTTTGCATGAATTTACAGTTTTTCTCAATTTCTTTGGCTCAATTCTTGATTGAGATTTGTATTTTTCAAAACAATAAGTTTAGATCACTAAACAATAAGCTTATTGTTCACTTCACATTGGCATTTCTTATTGATTTAAGCAAATTGCAAATGCTTTGGCACATGTGGCGCAAAACTAATTGCATATGGTTTGTTGATGAAAACGAATGAGTCAATTCTCGTTCATTCATTCATTCATTCATTCATTCATTCATTTTCTTTTTAGCTTAGTCCCTTTATTAATCTAGGGGCCGCCACAGAGGTATGAACCGCCAACTTATCCAGCGTATGTTTTTACACAGCAGATGCCCTTCCAGCTGCAACCCATCACTGGGAAACATTTATACACACTCATTCGCACACACACTCATAAAATACTGTCAATTTTAGCATACCCAATTCAGCTGTACCACACGTCTTTGGACTGTGGGGGAAACCGGAGCACCCGGTGGAAACCCACGTGAACACGGAAAGAACATGCAAACTCCACACAGAAATGCCAACTGACCCAGACGAGGCTCGAACCAGCGGCCTTCTTGCTGTGAGGTGAATGTGCTATGCACTGCGCCACCGCGTCACCTCAATTCTCATTTAAATTGTCAAACTCTTTACAACCTTTCGATAATTTTTCATAGTGTGAGCCATCACACTCAAAACTGTTCATTCAATTATCAAACATTTGAAAACGCACATGATTGCACCATATATATCTAATGTTGACATTGTTTGTAATGTCTGCTAAACTGCCATTATTTTTTAATCAAGTTTGGTAGTATTTAATATATTTGGTAGTATTTAATATATTTGGTTTGGTATATATATATATATGTATACATAGGATGTCCACCAAGAATAAAATTTCTCGCTTTGGCACATTTTTCGAAACAGACTTAACATTCTCTTGAAGTTACATTGCATCTACATGCCCACTAATTCTTATTAGGTAAGTAGACTGTTTGGTTGGGGTTAGGGTTGGGGTGAGGGTTAGGGTTAGTGTAAGTTAACAGGTACTTGCAAAGTTTCTTACAGTGAGTTAAATGTCTGTTGAAGGAGCAGTATCAGCAGATAGTAAGCAGACAGTCTACTAATACTCAAATAGAACATCAAAGTAAAGTGTTACCCAAAATAAACATCCATGAAAACTCTTTTTGGTCAGGCCAGAGATTACAAGTCTTTCAATTGCTCTTTCACAAGCATGATGCTGCAGTACAGGACTGTGGAAGTTCTCAATCAATCAATCAATCAATCAATCAATCAATCAAATGTAGTGATTGTACCTACAAATAAAGTAGTCAATATTTGAAGTGGATCAAAATTGTTGCTGAATAGTTTTGGACAACTTTGATGAAACGTTTTGATCCACTTCAGATCCAAAGTTTATTCAAATTGTATAGTAACTAGAGGTCATTTACCAATTTAGTAGACATTATAAACAATGTTAATATCAGATATTTATGGGGTAAACGTGCGTATACAAATGTTAATGATCATTGAATAAACAGTTTTGAGTGTGATGGCTCACACAATGAAAAATGATTGAGAAGTTGTGAAGAGTTTGAATGTTAAAATGAAAATTGACTCATCAGTTTTGATCAACAAAGCCATGTAATTAGTTTCTGTCCAAACTACAGACAATTGTACTTACTGTTTGCACACACTGCACACTTCAAGTAAACAACAAGTTGTTCAGAGATGTAAACTTGTTGTGAAATATCTAAATTTCAATTGAAAATTCAGCCAAAACGATTAAGAAACACCAGGGGCATCGCTAGACCCAAATTACTGGGGCACGTGCCCCAGTAAAAATCTCCAGTGCCCCAGTAAATGCTTTGAGATATGACTTACCTCATATGCAAGTGTATTTATTAAGAGTGGTAATTCCAAAATAAAGACCCTATTCTCTATGTGCAACCGAACCAAGGCTGGTGAAAGCAATGTATCAAAAAGCAAACTGACGCATCTCTGCGTGTGCGCAGAGAACCCGCGCACCTCTCGCACGCGCTGCTCTTCTGCCATTGCGAGTCCCGGTAGTTAAGATGCGCGCCAAAAAAGCAAGCTACTTGCTTGTTACACGCCGCTCATGCGTTGTAAAACCGGCGTAATAGCCTTTTTTGTTTCGCAAGTCGACAAAACGAAAGCTTAAACAATATGATGGTGATCTTACTAAGCATGCCTCCTGATAGATTTTTTTTGTATGAAGCAAAAAAGGAGGGATGACGAGTCAGGGAGGTAACCTAATTCTCTGCCATGTGTCAAGTAAACAGATAATCTGATTTCAGAAAATAAATCGGATAATTACACATCTTTTTTTTTATTTATTGAATTGTCAATAGAATTTCATTCAAATGAAATTAATATTTATGCAAAAGATTTCTTAAATGATCTTAGCATCACTCTAGTTGTCTTAACATTGTTTTCCAGTTACATTTAAGATGATTTAGAATAATAATTTTATAATAATAAGAATACTTTTATTTATAATAATTATATATATATATATATATATATATATATATATATATATATATATATATATATATATATATATATATATATATATATATATATATATATATATATATATATATATAAATATATATATATATATATATATAGTGTGTGTGGTGGGGGGGGGGAAGAGGGTGCGTGCCCCAGTAGAGCTTTATGTCTAGCAACACCCCTGAGAAACACTAATCTTTTTAACAAGAAATATGAAGTGTACAATACAGTAATTGGACAAGCAAGATTGCACTTTGCATGTAATACATTTGTACACAAATACATGTACTGTATAAATATGAATGTTATTTTTTTCTATGCACTGTTCATTCTTCTCAACAAATATAATTTTTTTATGTAAACCTTTTAACTTCCATGGTTGACTGTCCTAATGAAAAAACAACTGATGATTTTAAGCAGTGTGGCTCACACAATGACAAATACACTAGTTTTGGTGGCCTTCGCCAAATTACTGACACAATAACTAGGCTTTGAAGTAGGTTATGAAATGTTTTGGGGGAGAAACTACATTTTGCAGACAGGTAATAAAGTTCTAGAGTTCCAGCAAACAGTTTTGAGATTTGCACTCACAGTTCAGAGATTGTTAAGTCTGTTTCGAAAAATTTTGATTAGATTAGATTCAATTTATTGTCATCACACATGTACAAGTACAAGGCAAAGAAATGCAGGGAAATGGAACCCCCCGACCGTGCACAGACATCACAACTCCAGGGAAGACAGGTCACAGGAGGTGGAAAAGGAAATAAAATACAATCAGGAGAGAGAGGCAAAAAAAAAACTCCCTCTCACCTTGCTCTTAAGTTAGAGCAATGTGAGATCAGGGAGAAGAAAAAGCCCCAGCAATCTTGCACAAAAACACACCGACAAGACATAACATTGCCACAGGGGATGGGAACAGGGGGTGTGGATATAGTCCGGTAAGGGTGGGCAGCCATCAGGTCCTGCAGCCATGGAGGCGCTGGTCACAGACCTGCCTACCCCCTCCAGTGGGTGAAAGCATACAAAGGCGTTGGATTGGGGCCAGGAAGTGCCGTGCTGTGTGCCAAAGCAATTGAGAAAAACTATAAATATGTTATCCTTCTATTTATAAAGATGTTAAAGATTTTGATAAATATATCAGTTTAATAAATAGGTGTTGTTCAAAAAGCACTAAAATATATTACATCACTTAGAGATGGATAAAAATATTAATTTTCGAATTGGGGTGTATTCATTAATGTTGAGCACTGTATTTGATCCTGTATGTGACCTCAGTCTTCACAGAAACTATAAAACCCGATTTGAAGCCCGATGTCATTAAAAAAAGTTCTCTTGTTTAGCTTTTAAATGTTTTCAAAGTGAATCAGAAAGTGTTTAGAGTGTTTGAAAACAGCACTCTATATCTCTGATCATTTTCAGGACTCAGTTTGGACCAAAGACCTTAAAGGCTTAAGCCACAAGAGAAAGTAAAACATGAGACTTCCTATTTAAATAAAAAAATGAGGACTTTACCTTATTATTAATGTAAGAATCTCTTCTCTAATGGTCAGTATTGACGCCTGAAATAACCATTAATGATCTTGGGTTTGTTCCTTTCTTTCCACATACCTTCATTTTCAGGTCAGTGTTTTTGAAAAAAAAAAAAAAAAAAAAAAAAAAAAAAAGATGTTCTCGTGTCTATTAAAACCTTTCTTGAAGTAATTCTGAAACTCTGAGCAGAAGTGTCATGCGGTTAAAGCACATGCTCCACAAAAATCATCCTACGCCCATACATTATTTATGTTATATCACAGTAAGTCATACATAGTCCTAAACCCTAGTTCCCTTTTAGCCAATTTTCAACAGAAAGAATCATGCACTGAATGATACGAAAATATATACAGTTGAAGTCAGAATTATTAGCATCTTTGCTTATTTTTCCCCCCAATTTCTGTTTAACAGAGACAAGACTTTTTTCAAACACATTTCTAAACATAATAGTTTTAATAACTGATTTATTTTATCTTTGCCATGATGACAGTAAATAACATTAGATTTTTTTCAAGACACTTTCTATACAGCTTAATGTGACATTTCAGACTCAGAATCAGAAAGGGCTTTATTGCAGGTATGTTCACACATATGAGGAATTTATTTTCATGACAGAGCTTCTACAGTGCAACAGGATTACAGACACAGGACAAAAAACAGATAATAAATATATTTAAAAAAATAGAAGTAGTAAATGCAAATATACAAATTGACAAGTGTATGTAGAGCTCTATTACTATACAACGTTATATGTGCAGCTGTTATATGCAAATTGGCATGTAAGGTGTGTTGTTAAGCAAGTGTATATGTGTATAAAAGTGTATAGCAAGTAGTGATGTTGGTTCCGCAATTATTATCATCAAGTGTTCATGAGATGGATTGCCTGAGGGAAGAAACTGTTTCTGTGTCGGGCTGTTCTGGTGCGCAGTGCTCTGTAGCGTCGACCAGAAGGTGAAAGTTCAAAGAGGCAGTGTGCTGGGTGTGAGGGGTCCAGAGTGATTTTGGCAGCGTTTTTGCTCGCTTTGGATAAGTACAGTTCTTTGGGAGTAGGAAGGGTTGTACCGGTGATTCGCTCCGCAGTCCGAACTATTCGACGTAGTCTTTGGAGATCGTATTTAGTAGCTGAGCTAAACCAGAGAGTTATTGATGTGCAGATGTATTAAAGGTCATCTGGCAGATGACTTAAAGGTCAAGACAGATTTAAAGGCTTAAGTAGGTTAATTAGGTTAACTAGGCAGGTTAGAGTAATTAGGCAAGTTATTGTATAACGATGGTTTGTTCTGTAGACTACTGAAAAAATATATAACTTAAAGGGGTTAATAATTTTGACCCTAAAATGTTTTTGAAAAATTAAAAAACTTCTTTTATTGTAGCCGAAATAACAAATAAGACTTTCTCCAGAAGAAAAAATATTATCAGACATACTGTGAAAATTTCCTTGCTCTGTTAAACATCATTTGGGAAATATTTAAAAAAGAAAAAAATTCAAAGGAGGCTAATAATTCTGACTTGAACTGTATGTGTGTATATTATGGACACAAAATGAATTGTTCTGAAAGGCAAAAAAAGTTTAGTCTATGAAGTCAAGAAATGTAATAATTACCCTCAAGGGTGTAGGTTTGCTCTTGACATTGGTGGGGACTGGTGAATTCACCCCCCAAATTATATAATGATAATGCTATTAAAATACATTATTAATTAATCCTCTCTTCATACAATTTATAAAATTAAATTAAATAGTGTAATGTTAAAGGAATGTTTATTAACTGATAAAAAGAGTTTAATAAAGACTTATTAAAGAGTTTAATAAAGACTTATGTTTATTTTAGCCATAGAGCAACTGAAACATGTCTCATATATAGGTATTAATAAAAAAGAATGTGATTTAACCCTTTTTGATGTCTATGTTAATAATGACAGCGCAAATTAAATTATTGGTGGGGACATTTCAATCGGTGGATATTGGTGAGGACGCATCCCCTCGATGCATGCTAAATCTATGCCCTCGATTGCTCTATTCTTCAATCATTAAACAATTATTTTCTAGTAACAAAATCAGCATACTACCATCTCAAAAACATTGCAGGGATTAGATGCTTTGTTTCCAGTGAAGACTGAGGGAAACTTGTTCATGTTTTTATCAGCAGCAGGGTGGATAACTGTAATTGACTCCCTCCTTTCCCCAAAAGACAGTCAGACAGTTGCAGCTTATCCAGAACACTGCTGCCAGGATTCTGACCAGAACCAGAAAATTAGAGCATCACACCTGTCCTCAGGTCTTTACACTGGCTAGTTATATTTAGAATAGATTTTAAATGATTACTTCTTGTCTACAAATCACTAAATGGCCTAGGATCTCAATACATTACAGATATGCTCACCGAATACAAAAAGTTCACCCAGATCCTAAATTAGAAATTTTAAGAGTTCATTCAAAGCAGGGTGAATCTCCTTTGCAGCTACTGCACCCCCCGCTGCTGGAATCAGCTTCCAGAAATGATCTGATGTGCTCCAACATTAGGTACTTTCAAATCAAGACTGAAAACACATCTATTTAGCTGTGCCTTGACTGAATGAGCACTAGTGTTACGTCTGACAGATCACATGCACTATCATGTCTTTTTTTTCCATTCCATTAAAATCTGTTTTTACACATTTTAATCTGTTTTTACCATTTTTTTAATAATTTCTTTTCTTTGTTGTTTTTATTTCTTATACTTGTTTATTTTATTCCTGTTTAGGTCTACTCCGGTTAAGCACAGTTGTAGTCCTGTTTAGCTCTTAAATCAAAGTTTGTTAATTAATTGAGAATAACAGTTTTTCAATACAAACACCAGTCTCTCAAAGTATTTACAGCTGCAGATTACTTTTGCCTATTTTTGAACTAGAAAATGCACAAAATTTAATTAAAATAAATAAACCCTTATGTCTTATTCTGTACACATATATTTTTGGGAATGCTCAACACTGTGAATGGGTCAAAATGATAAACGTTCATTTGTTGCCCAAAATCATTTGATTGTTAAAGAATGGTCATATTTTATGAAGATATTTTGTAAATTTCCTATTGTAAATATATCAAAACTTACTTTTTGATTAGTAATGTGCATCGCAGGAACCTAATTTGTTCAAATATAAAGGTGATTTTCTCAATATTTAGATTTTTTGAACCCTCAGATTACAGATTTTCAGATATCTCAGTCAAATATTGTCAAATCCTAACACCCAAAAGCTAAACCTGAATCATTTCTATCTCTGAAAATATTATTGATGATGTATAAATCCCAATAAAAAAAAAAAAAAAAGACACTTATGACCTGTGATGGGGCTAACACATTACAAGTATCAATTAAGTAAAGTAAGTCAAGTAAAAAATTAAGTAATAATATCTGAGTGACTTTTCTAAAAATGTTACTTGGGTTAGTTTTTAGATGAATTAATATGGTTTTAAAAAATAGTTTGGTCATTTTAAATTTGTGTAATCATGTTGAATCACACTCAATGAGAAAATGAGCTTCCCGCGAGAACAGACAAAAACCAAGATGGCAGAGCCTTACATTTCTGTGACGGAAGTATTTTCATTATTTTGAACACATAGAAGAAAAAGGGGATTGTAGTCTCAATCTACAGTGATTTTACTGAACTAATAATACAAAAATACAAAAGTAGCAAACACATTGCTTTCAACTTTCATTGATCTGTATAAACGGCATGTATATCTATATTATACAGTTGAATGCAGAGCTTCTTAAAGAATGCAGAGCTTTTTAAAAAACAAAATAATAACATGCAAGATCTGAAAGAGATCAAGTAACTCAAAAGTAATGTAACAATTGTAACTCAAATTGTAATGCAATTTGTATTAATAATTCAATTGTAATGCATTACTTTCAAATGTAATTTTCCCCAACATTGCAAATGACAGGTTTTGTGGTCCAGTGTCACATATGAAAGCGTTTAATTAAAATACTGCCCATGAATGTACTTCAAACTAACTCTGAAAGAACATTTTCATGACAATGAACTGTTAAAAAACCTGCATCCACATTGGAAAAATTTTTTTATAAAATTGTTATACAGCTCTTGTAAACGTACCATGAAAAGTGCAGCTAAAGTGCAGTCAGAGCAATATATTTCAGGATTTGCAGGGCATTTCCAATGTGGCTAGTGTCGCAACGTATGAAAGTGTTTGTTATTTCCGTTTTTGGACAAAATAATAACCGCTGGTTCAAAGTAAAAGTGATGAAATGTAAGCATCATCATCATGTTTCCATTTTAAATCTATTAAAGTTCCATGAAATGTTAGTTTCAGCAAAGAGTAGAGAATCACCAAGAGGCGACACTCTAGTGCAATTTAGGAAACAGCCACTAGATGGCGCGGCGGCCATTTTTGGAATGTAAACTCCATTAGAACAACAGCATATTATAAGTCTGTAAAATAAACTATTAAAAGTGCTGAGGATTGTGATAGTAAGTATTGTATTGTCGTCTTTCAGGTTGTATCTCAGCTTTAATGTGCTTTTTAAATAAATAAATAAAAAACAAAGCAGCTGCTTGCCATCGCGACAGTAATAAGATCCAATGGACAGCCGATCAGTTCACTCCAAAAGGGTGGAATCCGGGGCTATTTCTGGGCGCTGCTGTTGCAATGGAACGTTCTATTGAGTGTCGCCTCTTGGTCATTCTAAGCTCTTTGGTTTCAGTCTGTTAGTTTTAAAGGGCACCCATTTTACCCCTTTTTCAAGATTTAAGATAAATATTGTGTCTCCAGAATGTGTCTGTAAAGTTTCAGCTCAAAATACCCATGAGATTATTTATTATACCTTTCTTAATCTGGGAAATTTGAGCTGTTAGCAGCTGTTTTTGTTGCCTGTGCCTTTAATGCAAATGAGCAGCTCCCTACACACCATTCCCATGTGCCTGTCCGACCCACAGAGATCCCTCTGATGGGTGTAGCCTTCACCTGCTATGTCTCATGTAAATAAACAGCACAGTGACAGACAGCAATGAAGCAGATCTCCCTTACTTATTATTTAATGGATTTGTTGTGGAGTTAATTCAAGCCTTTTTGCAATGATGAGTCTCACACAATGTCATTCTAAAGAGCACACAAACACACACGTTTAGCTTTGCACTGTTTTAGTACTGTTTTTGCTCTTCTACGTCACGTTGCGGTGGGCCTCAAAATTGCAGGGATTTGGATCTTATTTTCTCGTCAGGAAATTTAAGAGGCTTATTGTGTTTATATCACTCCAGTATGACTGTGGACACACTATACCTACACACCGTTCTGTCCAAAGTTGATTTTCATCATAGGTGCCTTTAAGGATATCTGTTACTATAGTGTGCTCCAAAACAGTGACAAAATTTGCGTTTAGAAAATATAAAACTGATTAACATACAAGCTCTGCAGTTTGTCACTTCGGTAATGATGAACCAACTGTTTTTATTCATGTCACCTCATACTTCAGTTTCTCCTCAAATCTTGACCAATCAAACGCTCTCTAGTATCCAACATGTCCCGCCCCCCTTCAAGACACTTCTCATTTGATGCTCTCACTGGCAGAGCCATTATAAACAAAACGCTATTGGCTGTTTTTTTAAAGGGAGGAGCTACTCTATATGCCACTCGCTCTTCCTTTTTCAGTTGAGATTACTTCAACATCAAATAAATAAATGCACATTCAATCAGTTGTTTGGTCAAGATTTAATGGGAAAGTATTATGTGTGACGTTAAAAAAATTGTTGATCCATTTAGAAGGAGGTGACAAACTGCAAGCTTTGGATGTTTATATTTTGTAAACTTTGTC